>NW_010177580.1:0-4355 GCF_000695765.1 Mesitornis unicolor
TGCAGAGCCTTCCTACCCTCAGGCATATCAATGCTCCCTCCCAACTGAGTATCATCTGCAAACTTGCTGAGGGAGCACTCAATCCCCTCATCCAGATCATTGATAAAGATGTTAAATGGGACTGGCCCCAAAACTGAGCCCTGGGGAACACCAGTTGTGACTGGTTGCCAACTGGGTTTAGCTCCATTCACCACAACTCTCTGTGCTTGGCCATCCAGCCAGTTTTTAACCCAGCAAAGCTTATGACCGTCCAAGCCATGCCCAGCCAGCTTCTTCAGGAGGTTGCTGTGGGAGACGGTGTCAAAGGCCTTACTAAACTCCAGGTAGACAACGTCCACAGCCTTCCCCTTGTCCACCAAGCAGGTCACCTCATCAAAAAAGGAGCTAAGATTAGTCAAGCAGGACCTGCCCTTCCTGAACCCATGCTGACTGGGCCTGATTGCTTGGTTGTCAGCAATCAGTACCATCATGTTACAATACCACTGTCTCACTGGAAAAATACATTAGAAGTGAATCAGTGGTAAATTTTGGTAGGTAATATATTTCCTATATGAAGTGACATTATAGAAAAAGTTCGTTTTTCACCTGAATCTGAGAAACCTCAAGGAAGACAAGCATTTATATAGCAAAGCTGGGAACTCTGGTTCTGTAGCTGAGAGGTACTAATGTCTCCAAAGGAAAGACAGATCCCCCTGCTGCAGTCTGAGTCCTTGGGAGACAGTGGTGGGAGAATAAGATCTGAATCCTAAAAGACTTTCTCCAAAGATCATGGAATGCTGAAATGCCAACATCAAAACAGTGACAGCTGGTTGCACAGAACAAGTGTATAGGTTCAAGTAACCTCAAAAGAAATAAGAAAAAGGATATAATTTGCAAGAGTCTACAAGCAGTAAAAATTGTCTGTAAAGCAAATCAAAATACACAAGTAAAAATGCTCAGCCTTATGAGGAGTCATTCAAGAGAAGTGGAAAAAAAAGGTTATGTTCTAATCTTACCGTTACCAGAGAAAACAGAAATGGCAGTGCATGCAGCGACAGAGAATAATGATTTCCAATACAGAGAAAGCTGTCTGCAAAGTGACTTTGGCAAATTCAAAGATATGTGCTGATTCAAATACATAAATACACTGCAGAAGAAGGCTGCCAAGTGAAAGCTGCCATACTGGTCAGGGTACTAAATAATCACCAGCCTATTGCGGTTCAATAGTCCTGCTGGATTGTGGAGCCAGCTGCAGCACAGCTCCAACACCGCATGTAAGTGCTAACATCAGACTTTAGAAATATGACAAAGGACTGATGACATTTAGCAAAAGCTTCCTAAGACTGCTGGACACATGCAGGCTGCTGATAGAAAACTCCTGAAACAGGCAACGTTATTGCTGGGATCATGTATAATAGCTGTTTACACAAAGGGGTACCAGTGGCTGCTGAGCAACCAGGCAGAGCCAGTCACAGAGCACATCAAAAGACAGAGTTAGAACACCCAGAGAAAAACTGCATTTGTCCTGGGGTATGTGAAAATATGTCTAAGGACGTATTTCAAGGACTGAACACCCTAAGGACAAAGTCAAAGCAGAAATGCATCCCTGTTTGTAGTTGGGGAAAGTACTGAAATGCAAAGTACCATTAGCTGTGATGAGGCCACTGAAGCAAGAACCAATAAGGCTGAGTACAAGAGGTATTATTATGCTCATTGAAACTAGCACAGAGTGAATCAGCAGTCAAAAAGTAGTCAGAAAGTCTTCAGGTAAAACAAGGATCTGCTCTGAGCCAAAACCACTGAGCAGAGTGCTTGGAAGAAGTCAGTATCCATTGCCACTGACTGGAGACATGCTACTGTGATTTATCCATGGTTAAACTGCTTGCGACTTCAAGAATGGATGCTGACATGTTAAGCTAGCGAGCCATCTAGCTTCTTGACAATCTTTGCCATAGCTATTGGCAGGTGTTTTGGGCATATGGGCATCAAGCTGGGCTTGACATGGACTCAAAATAGACTTTTAGATGTAAAGAGTATAGCTATGATTTTCATAGTGGAAGGGATTGTTGAGGTAATCTGGGTCCATGGAGTCAAATGGAAGCAACTTCTTAGGAAATGCTGACAACAGAAGATTAAACTACAAATAGACAAACTAAGGTGAGAAGAGCTGAGTCTGTCTTTTACCATGTATTTTCTGATGTTCTTTTTCAGGACTGTGAGAACTGTGAAACTGTAGGAAAATGCCCAGGCTGGCAGACTTGAAGAAGAAATTGTATAATTTTCAGTAAGTTTTCACATTCTGTGCACGTCCTTCAGATACCTGGGTACCCTTAAGACAGACCACAGTGATGCAGCACGGGACTTGTAGGAGAACCTGAATTAGGTACTTGAAAGAATAAATAAAATTATAAGCAAGTACCAGCTTTAAGGTGCTAAGGTATTTATGCAGCAGCTGGAGCTACAGCGTGATACCATGGAAGGAGGCAAAGTGGCCTTTTGCAAAGCCCACTGCAACAGAGCCTTGACAGACACAGGAAAGACATAAAACAGATTTAAGAGGAAACACTGGCTGTTCTGCATGTAGTGAAAGGTTTCTTTTGAGAGCAAGGTAGACTTCTACCTAGACATAATAGAACACTGCAGAAAGGCCTCATTAAAGTTTATAAATTTGTAAAGGACAAGTGTCAGGAGGAAGGAGCCAGGCTCTTCTCTCTGATGTCCAATGACAGGACAAGGTGCAATGGAAGCAAGATGGAGCATAGGAGGTTCAACCTGAAAATAAGGAAAAACTTTTTTACTGTGAGGGTGACAGAGCACTGGAACAGGCTGTCCAGATAGGTTGTGGAGACATTCAAAACACGCCTGGATGTGTTCCTGTGCAACCTAGTCTAGGTGATCCTGCTCTGACAGAGGGGTTTGACTAGAAGATCTTTTGAGGTCCCTTCCAACTCCTAACATTCTGTGATTCTGTGATTCTGTGAAAGGCAATGTTGAAGGCAGTCAAATGACTGGAGCACATCCCTGAGACTCCAGGGGCGAAAGATGAAGAAGAGGTGATGCACAGAAAAGCAGCTCTGTGAGGCAGGTAAATTGACCTAAGCACACATTTAAACCAACTTAACAGAAGGATTTTCCAGCTAACCTTAAAGTCAAGGTTATTGTCTTGGTCTTTATTATTATCATTATTATTATTATTATTATTATTACTACTACTACTACTAGTACTACTAGTACTACTACTACTACTACTACTACTACTACCACTTTTCCCTTAAAGGCAATCCAGGGAAGTTCTATGTTGTACAGGGTATTGGATAAAACAGCCTCACTCATTTTTTAATCAATTTCTTATAAGCCCATGATCAACCTTAACAGCCACTTACCTCTATTGGTAAGAATTTTCTTCTTACATTTCTTCAATCATTATAAACAAGACAATTTCTTTGAACAGCTGAACAAAATTACTGTGCAAGATCTAAACTCAATTTATAGATTTATAAATATTACAGTTTCAAAAATATTTTTAGGCATTTTGCAGACTGAAACATTCGTAAGAAGACCGGATCTCTAGGCAGAGATCCAGGAGAAATACTGTCAGTTCGCTGTTCCATCATAGACTTACTGTGTGAACTTCAGTTCCTTATACTGTGGATCATGCTCAATTTTTTAAAGCGTGTGTGTGTGTATGTGTAATTGCACCTACCTATCACAGTGCTGTCTGATATACTCTAATGACTGAAGAATGCTCTGAAATGTGATAATGTTGGACATATATACATCATACCTATACACAATTGCAGATATTTACTTTTTTTTGGTGAATATGTCTAGATGTTAATGATTAAATAGCATCCAATTAACTACATAATACTATTCACACGAACAAAGTTTAATCACATATGCATTAGCAGCTTATTGTAATCATTACTCATTATTTATATACAAGTAAGGTTAATTAGCATTTTACATGCATTGAGGCCATGACCATATATGTATCTGCTGCCTATCTGCCCTTTTACATTAAAAAGAGCTAAGAATTTCATTAATTCATTAGTCCTTTTCTGAAAATTACTGTATAATGTCCAGTAATAACACATCAATTCACAGTAAATGTTTTTTGGATTATTTTGGTAGTATTCCATTGGCTGAAACCAAAGTTACATCCATCTTGTGATGCTTTTGCAAGATGTCCCAATTAAAGATATTTCTTCTTTGTACAACAGAAACATAGACTTCTCACATATAATTTGTTAGAAGCAATAATAGCACTGATTTGCTGTCTTCTTTACAATACTTACTTAAAAATTAAATAAATTGTTAGTATTGCTGCACAAGAAAAAACATGCTGCTTATTACACTTCAGGTTTCATTCCTGC
>NW_010177580.1:4386-12608 GCF_000695765.1 Mesitornis unicolor
TGTGAGACTAGTATGAATTGGAAGCATGAGTTTTCAATTATAATCTCAAGAAAGATGATTAATTATTTGAGAAGAGTTGGACAAAAAGAAGGGCAAACAAAATTTTTATTCTCTATTCTAATCTGACAGCACCATACAAATCTGCAGGTGCTTTTACTGAAGTAACTAAGCCATGTCAAGGCAAAAGTGTCGAGATTGAGCAAGACACTTATTCTGGCTTCATCCTATGCATTTAATGCACCAGCTTCAAATGACTGCAGCACTCATTCATTACTTGCAACTTTACCTCTCCTGTCAGAAGCTGTTTCCTTGGAGAACAAAGAAGGCAAGAGAACAGCACTACTGCCAGCCAGACTTTCTTTTCAAGACCATGGCAGAAAAAAACTAGGCTACACGAAGGAAAGAGAAAGGGAAGGACCATCATTTTTGTATGGCACTCTCCCAGAATGCCGGGAGAGTCACACGTGCCAGGCTTGTTTTGTCTGTCTGAGAATGCGGGGTTGTTTTCCAGATGTACCTGTTGCTTCTCCATTCTTCTCCAAGATAACAGTGGAGGAAGGCAGACAAAGCAATTGACACCAATTTCCTATCCATTTTTGACAGGAAAGTCTCAGGACCCATACAACTCTGATACATTTTCTCTTAGAACATTATCCTCCTATAGTGAATTAGACTGCAATTGAAAACTTTTAACCTGACAAAAGTCAACACGCAATCACAGAAAGAGGAATTTGCTGGTGACCCAAGGAGCAGGGTTGTCAAAAAGTTCAGCTTTTCCTCAATTAAAATGCAAACAAGAAGTACCATTTTTCTTGAGGTAAGGTAGTTTTGCTCTGATCAGATAATATCAAATCAAGCCTTTCCCTTTCAGCATGGGGTGGGGAAGCATAATGCTTCCTTTCAGTTTCATGATACTTTGTGTTAAACCCATTGCAAATTAAGTTGATTGCCTAGAGACTATAGCTACTGCTTATAGCTTACAAGAGAGACAAGGCAGCGTAATGATCTGTGACTGCATACCGTACATGCAGACTACAGCCATCAGTCAACTACATAATCTTCAGCATCAAGATTCATTAAAGTCAGTGGGAGTCGTGTTGTTAAAATGCTTTGTGCAATTTGGGAAACATAGGGGTTAATACTGTAGAATCAAGAAAGTGGGTAAAAAAAAAAGGTGAAAAAGAAGCTTCTAGGGCAGAAGTGGATGCAGCCAGGGTGTACTGCTTGTGGCTATAGATTACTCTTAGATTTTCATGACATAAACATTTTGAAAAGAAAACAAATGACAATCTGTCATGTTTTAGGAGGTGGCATTCTTTTCCTTTATTGTTATACTCATCGAAATTACTGTTTCCATTTATTAAGAAATAGGATGTTTTTTCAAAACTCTTGCATGCTTATGCGGATGTGTATGAGGATGTGTCCCTGCACCCTCTTTTTTCTCAAATAACTAACTTTATTATACTAATAACTCACTTCATTACATGGATCTTTGAGATCTGAAAGCGTTAAAAAGAAAGTGAAACCTTAATTATGGGTTGTAAGCTGCTAAAGGGAGAATACTAGAGTGTTGCAATGACATCTGGACTAGTACTAGTGCACGTAATGCATATCTGTCACTGACAACTCAATGGGTTACATTTAATTCACAATCATCAGTCATGTCTTCTTTCCTAAGCAAAAAAAAGAAACTAGACCAACATCAGCAGTAGAAACCATGCCTTCAGAGGACAGATTCTTCCATGGGCCATGATTCAAGTGAATGGCCTTACAGATGTAAATGGAATGGACAAATAAATGTCAATAAATATAAAGTGCCTGAGAGTTTCTTATTCTGTGTTAACAGGGAATCTACCATACCTAATGAAGTTTTGTAATTCTTCTCTTGCTCCATTTTCTTCGGTTCTGAGGGAATGCCTCTGTGCTCTCTCTGTGTAAATCAGAGAGCAGCTTGCACTTAGCAAAGCAAAATGTGAGCAGCATTCATCAGCCAAGAGGAAATAAGTGTTCTCCTTCTTCAAAATCTAAGAACCTGAAATGATGACAAGATCACTCCAGAGGCTGGCTGAGCCTCATGGTTGCATATTTGTCTATGGAATACGAAGTGCTGGATTAAACAGTGTTGAAGAGAAATCACTTTGAGTAAGAACAGGAAATACCAGCTTCATAAACTTTGGGCACAAAAAGACTTCCTAAAGTCTTACTTTATAGTCTCTTTTCTCCTTGAAATGTGTAAGCAGCAACCCGCAGGTGTCTAGAAATTTTTCTCTTAAAACACTAAACTGTTGCTCACATGGCTGCACAAGAAGAAGACATATGGCCACAGCTGATGTTCACTTAACTTAGTTGAGGCAAACAAAACAGCATAAGCTATGGTAAATGCAGACCTCTTTGATCCCAAACTATATGACAGTTTTAGCACTATCACTAGTCCAGATGCTTTTGTTACAGATCAGAAAACCTGTTTGGCAAGCTCTCACTCATTTGGTGATAAGTATTTCAGTTGCCCTCCCACTAGATGTAGTCTCACCACATAAGTCATGTTTCAAGACAGAGTGAACAGATGAGCTTGTCTTACTCAATCACTAATATTGATTCACACATTCACACAGAAGAAAATGCAACTTTGAATTGTCTTGGCAGAGCGTACACCTTACACATGCACAATTAAAGATTAAAGAATTAGCAGGTGCCCTAATCGAAGCCCTGCAGAGTGGGTTCTACGATTTGACCACACTTCATTATCTTTGTCCTCTTTGTGCTAATAAGTGACCTCTGAATAGGTGCACACTTTGCTATGGTTTATGGCAATTATGATACCTGTTCATGGTAGATTGACTAGAATCTCTTTGGACTATCTAGTGTATAATCTTTCTTAATGTATTTCTACTATACTACCATATGCATTAGCACTGGCCCACTGGGTATCATTTTATTTCATCTTCCATGTACACATTCAAATTATTTTACTGCTGTCATGCCATTGGAGTTTAATGTTGAAAATAGAACCTACTTTTCACTGAGTCCACCACAAAATTACAACTTGTGACACATTAGGTTAGCTTTCATGAATAAATATGAAATAATAGGGTATTTTGTAGTATGCTGAATACTTAATTAACAAGTTAAAATCACATAAAATTATCAAATAAATCTATACTGTTCTGAAATAACTGTGCATTAGAAAAAAACCCGGTCATAATGACATCATATGTTTAAAACTAACTTTATGGTATAACTGGTTCTATGGTAAGCTATTATTACTACCTATTGTTTGCATTATGGTAGTACCTAAAGCTTTGGGTCCAGCTATGCTAGACACTGAATAACTGTTCTATCTGCATTTACATTCCTCCTGCCCTGCCTAAGCATCAGTCTTTCTCTGCTTGGTCAGTTTCCAAAATCCTTCGAAACATCTGTAAAACTCTGCCATTTCAAAATGTTCCACTACCCACCTGTCCCAGGAAATACCCTTAAGACCTTTATTTCAAGCTGTTCTTCATCTTACCTTCCCATAACATCAAAGTAAGTGGCTGAGTGCTGCACTCACTAATTTACACATCTCAGCATTCCCTGTCTTTCCTCCACTAAATCAGTCCCAACAACCAACATCCCTGGAGTTGGTGCAAAACTTTTACACTACCGCTCTCACCAAGCCTGTAGGAAAATAACTGCTGGAGCTGCTGAGCTATCCTCTTCCCTTTGTCCCCATTGCAGTCTTGACCGGTCAACACCCTGGCAGATGCCTTGGCTCCTCAGTCAACAGTTCCAGAGTTCGTTCCCTTGCACAATATGTTATTGTTTGTTGCTGCTATGAAATGGCAACTAATTCTCTCCTTCCCACCACACCATTTACAGAAATTGGTAGGTGAATGTATTTTAAGGAGACCTTTTAAAAGCATACAACAAGCATTATGCTTTGGGGCAACAATTGCCATCAAACTGGGTGGTAGAGTCTTCTCTGTTCTTGCTAGTATGTTCCTCCCTCACTCCCTGTTTCGTATAGCACACAAGTGGATGGCCTTTAATAAGAAAGCAGTGTAATAATGACACCAATGCATAGTGACTCCTTTATTTGCATATTTTGAAAGAGAGCTGTTAATTTATCAAAGAGATAAACAATGGAGACTAAATATAACTAATTGCTAAAGAACACCACCCACAACATGTTGTTGCTTTTTACAGTGGCAGAACATTCTTGTATTTGATATATTACCAGACGAATTAGAGGGGTGCATTTTATGCTGAGATTTGTGGCAGATCTCTTTTAGTATTCATAGGTGTGCTGGCATAATACAATTCATTTAGGAATATGACACATCTGTGTAATTTGTAGGTGTTGACTGTCTAACCTTCAGACAACTTGATGGAAAAAAATAATTCATCCATAACAGAGACCTTTATTTTTCAATCCATAACATTCTATTTAATATATTAGAAGTACATGAAAAGAATGGAAAACCAGGAAAAGTAAAACAACAGGAAGAGAAAGAAATACCTTACTCTACAGCATTTCAACAAATAATGTAAAGATGGGTTATTCCATATTTTCAAATCCCTTATAGTGAAAGTTCTATCAGTCTTTCTATGGGTCTATCTTACTTATCTTTGTGATCAAGTAGGAGAATAGCCATTGCAGTCCTATATAGACATGACATTTATTTTTCCAGCAATTCAGACAACTTGAACATGACAATACTGAAGCATATGTTATAGATATTTCATCTCATTATTTGGATCATCTTCAAATATAACGCTCTACAGTCACATGCCTTAGCTGTGGTGTGACATAGACAGTTGTATAATGTATGTACGACACCATAATTTTTATCAAAATAAAGCAGAAGTTACAAATATTCAAGGGAGGACAATAAAAAGATAGATAGCCTGCTCCTGTAATTGTGTATCTCGTACATTTAAAATGAACTTTTTAATTGCCAGAGAGTAAGCTTTGATTACTCTGAATAACAGAGCTCTGCTTTTCACTTAAAAAGGCATGGTGCATTCTGGGGCATTTGGCAAACCAAGTGCATCAGAGTACCAAATGCTATTATCTGCAGCATATGAACTAGTTCACAACTATCCTAGGGCTAGTAATTTTGCATTTCAAGAAATGCAATTTATGGTCATATTACAGTTTTCATCTTTGCACTAAAAGTATCTCCCAGGCATCCTTTGCAGATTATGGTCCCATCTGGATCAGGAATAGGTGCTCATGAGCCTGGGTTTTCCTAGTGAACCTATTTTTTTTTTTAATTTCCAGAAGTGTACTAAGTATACCATTGGTGTTCTCTTTGCTCTGTGAAAGAAAATCTTTTTGAAAGGTTTTTAAGTTAGAAAATACTGTCCTGTAAGAACAGCCCCTAGGCTGAGCTCCCAGCTTTTTTCAGGAGCCTGCTTGAGTCTGTGTCCCCCAGCAGAGTCACAGCCACAGCTTCTTCACCCAGAGAGAGCTTTGTTCCTCCAGTCTCCAGCCTCCAGACCCACTGCCCCCCACTTCTCTAGCCCTGTATGGCCTTCTTCACGGCCTTGACCTTCCTTCCATTCTGCTGTGTGCTGGCATTTTTCTCTACAGGAGGGCTCAGATGATCCTACTGGATACAGAAGTGTGTTTAGTGATCAGTAATTTGGAGTCAATAAACCTCTTTAGTAGCAGGGACTATTAATAATCAAAAACCTGTCTAGCTCCCTACATTCCTTGCCTGCTTCCCAACCCCACACTTCTCTTTGCAGGAGGGACAGCAGAGCCCAAGCATTTGCCAGCCATCCAGTTAGCAGCAGCAATTACTCCCGATAAAAAGAGCCATATCCTCATTACCAGGAGGAAGGAGTGAGTCTAGCAAAATGCATTGCATGAACAATCTGGTAATTGGATTCCTACTTGAAATGCAGCCTGAGCAATAATTTTGGATGGCACTGATGGTGTTATAACAGAAATTATACCTGTTATCATACTCCAGTTCTAACTGGAGGCAAATGTTTTAAAGGCACTGCTACATCCGTGCATACCTGAACTTCTTGGGAAAGGCTAATCCACTTTGAAATTTATGTCAAATTGTCAAAATACTCCATTCCTCCTGAACTCAGACTCTTTAGTTTGGGCACACGGGGAATGTGAGAAAGTAACCTTCTTCTAAAATGCACAAAAGAAGGAAAAACCTCCTCTACCACTCAGCGCATTGTGCATCTCTTGGCTGGATGAGTGGGAACATTCAGGAGTGCAATAGCGTGAGCGGCTGTGGTGTGCTACTTTTTCAGTAATGAATTTTATGCCTGCCTGTTTCTGTTCCTTTGTCTATTTTTAATTCAAATATGTAAAAGCTTTTCCTAATACAGACTCCCAGGTGTCAGTTGCTGCCTGGAGTCCCTTTTCTTGCCTCTATTGTTCTCTTAATTGTTACTTCAAAACAATTAGCTGGGCATTCATATGCAAATGAATGCAAATGTACAGGGGATTGGGTGTGAGAGAATACCACCACTCGTTAATTTCCACTTCAAGGTCTGCTGGTAGGAGCAACAAAATTGCTTAACAATGTATTTTTCCTGGGCCGTAAAGGGTGAACTCCCGACGATTCCAGCCGTCCTGCTGGCTCGGCAATTGTTCAGATTCTGCTGTTTCTTGGTAAGATATCTATCTATTTATTTATTTATTTACTTGGTCTAGAGATTGTGCTAGCCTTGTCACCCTAAACTGCCCTTCCGCTTGCTCATTTTCACTCAAGGACATGCCTAAAAATTTGGATACAATCCTGATTAAGTTATAAAGTAAATTATTAATATCACTGTTATTAAAGTGATCCATTAAGGGATAAAACCTCTCACTTGAAGGAATTCCTCATGTTTCTGACAAAATAAAACTTTTATAATTTATAAAAGAGTATTCTTTATTGCATTTAAGCCTCAGAAGAAAGATACACTGACTGATAGGCTGGGACTGGGGATGAATCCTAGAGAGACTTTGCCAGTTGCTAAGATAAATCTCATCTCTTTTGGAGCAGTTGTATTTATTGTATAAATCTGCATTCCCTTTCAGGCTGTGTAGTAAAACTCCTTATGAAAAATAGTTGGTTATTCACCACCCAGAATTGCTTTACAAAGATAAATAACTTAGCTTTTCAGATCCAATTAATATACAGAAAACAATTAAAAGAACAAATCTTGTAATTATTAGGCAGGAAAAATTCAGAATCACAGACTATTCTGAGCAGGAAAACCCACAGCACAGCAGGAAAACTCCATCACTCATATATAACTCTTACCAGGATCCCCACCCAGGGAAAAATTACCTCTAGGAGGTGTAACATTAGAAAAACATTTCTGAGGTCGTGGAAAGAAGTGATTAACTTAATTCCACAGTTATTTCTTTTTTTATGTTACCTTGGTGTTCTTCCACTTTTATCTCTGAAAATCATCTACACAGCAATAAGGGACCACAATGTTTACTCCTCAGGGCAGGTTGTGCCTTTCTTATGTGATTCCCATGTTTCACCAGACACATTCCTCATAGAAAAGACAGGCATCTGCTGGGTGGTGAGAGGTGCCTTGAATTCCTTGCTCCATCACCTATCAAGGGGTGGTGGGCTGACTCTTTAAGCCTGGATACTCAGTTCTGTTCAGATGTTTAAATGCTACTGGAATCAGTGGAAGTCAGATGTTCACATACCTTTATCATTCACATGCCTTTATCTAGACCTTTATCCAGATCCCTCCTGGGTCCCGCTTTCCTACCTCTGAGATGAGGTAATAGCACTGCCCTCACAGTGCAGTTGTGAGAATAAACACATTTAAACCTGGGAGGAACTCGAGCACAGTGATGATAGACACCGTATAAGCATATAATGGTAGGCACTACCTTTTATACTACAGTATAAATAAGCAGTAACAAAGCAGCTATGATTGATCTGGGGACTCTGGCCCTGTGAGTAATACAGAAACATATTCAAATTGGTGCTAGCAATGGACACCAGAGGAGGAGACCTTGTACAGCTGTAGAGGTGGCAACAAGAAAGAGGGAGACTCCTTTATCACTTCCCTGTTGCTCTGTGCAAAGGAGTGGATACTGTCAGCAGTAATTTGGGTGGCCACCCCCAAGGCTTCACAACATGTTGCGCTTCAAGGGGAAGAGAGATGATGAGTCCTCTTACCTCATCCCTGTCCTTCCTCTCTGTGTCCTCTGTGGCCAGTGCTCTAGTCAAATAAGCTCCTTCCCTCCGCCCCCACCC
>NW_010177581.1:0-10444 GCF_000695765.1 Mesitornis unicolor
CTCGTCCAGAAGGCGGGTCACCTTGTCATCATGCTACAGGACCCCTCACCACATTGTCCCACTCGCCCACCACACTACCCTCAGTAGATCACATCAAATTTCCATTCCCCTTCTCTTCAAAGTAAGGTGTTAGATGGGTCTCTTAGTTCTTATTCCTCCTGCTGAGTTCAAGATGGGACAAGCCTTCCCTCATGAATTGGGCCTTATGAATTGTTCTTTAGCCACTTACTTTCAAGCAGCTATAATACACTTTACTAGAAAGATTCTAGGCTGGGAAATCTTCATGCCAAGCAGTGATTAATTGCTTATTTCATATAATACATATGCATCTATGTCACCGAAGTAGTAACTTGTATTGTGTGCATTTTCTTTCCTTCCTCTTTTGTTATGCTACTAGAAACAAATGGAAAGTCTGATTATAAATAATGCAAAGCTTGTGGATAAAATATGAATGGATTCTGGCTATTGAGTCCAAGGGCAGAGTTGATTACTGTTTTGTCTGTCTTTCTGTGGTCAGATGTAGGAGACAGCAATAAATAATCCATTGAGCTGCACCTCTGGGACCAACAGTTGCAACTTCTCAGGAGGAAGTAACTTGATTGTGCCAATCCTTTATCCCAGTAACACATGATGTTGAGAAGCTTCTGATGTCTGCTCTAAAAATGGAATGCTGTGGCTAAAAGCACATGGGTGGGGAGGTAATAACAGATGAAACTTAACTTTTTTTCCTTCCTCCTCCTCTTTTGATTCCAGGTCTTGCTCTGTATAACATATACCTCCACATTTGAGCTAAATGGGAGTTCAGTGTTGAAGATTGCTGAGGTAAGTGCTTTTGTCATACCGTTTCTTCTGTCACTTAATGTTTCCCTGCTACCCTAGAGTGTGCCTTCCATACATACTCTGAAACTGGACTAGTCCAAATCACAATTACCATCTTAAGGACTGGTTTTACCTCATGTGCAGTGTGAAGAAATAGTTGCAAGTTGGGCAGGGCTGATAGGCCTGCATGGGAAGGTTTCACTTTTGGAAACTGACAGTTGTATATTACAGCATTGTACATTTATTGCTCCTCAATATTTACTTTACTTTGCTTTTTGCAATACAAACATTTCCTTGAGTTCTTTATAACACAACACTGTGCTGATTCCTTACTAGGTGCAAGCCTGCAACTAGTGAAGTTTCATCAAGAGAGGTGTGTAGGCTATAATGTGCTGTATTTGCACAACTGCCATGATGTGCCTTGTTATTCTTTATTTAGGCAAATAAAAGATGTATTATGTCTCTAGATAGGTGGTATTGTCCTGGTGCTATTAGTGACTCTTCTCCCTTTATTCCATTAGATTTTATTCTGAATCAAATTGTAAAGACGCTTTGGCTGTAGAAAAACATACCTGCAGGTTTATGAAGTGAGCCTTTGTAGATGGTTGATAGTGTAGTACAGTGTGTAGCAAGCCACGGGACTGTTTGATTAAGGAACATTCAGTCATCCTGTGCAGTACACACTGTTGTGTGCAGAATATATTATAAATTTATACTGTTAACATGGTATGGGGAAAGCTAATGTCCATGGAGCAATGTAAAGGTTATATACGTCTCCTACACTCCAAGCACATGTAGGCATTTAGTCATGTGTTCTGTCTCAGATATTTGTTTGTTTGGTTTTTTTGTGAAAAAGCAAAATTCCATGTGAAAATAGCTCATTTTGCCTGGAAGTTACAGTATTTTCTAAGTTTAGGAATAAAATTGACCTTGCGTTGTCCTGTTGGAAGCTGATAATGGGGTTCTAGGGATAACAGGGAACCAAAGGAAACAGCTGTCAGTCTGTAACAAATGGGCTTTAAAAGGCTGTGTGTTAAGAGCTCTGGCTTAGACAAAATACTTGCTGGGAAAAGTATTTAATAAAAAGTATTTGAAGTATTTAATTGCTCTAAACCCTTTAGACCTCAATCTTTAAGAGTACTGCCTAAGACTAGGGAGAAATGATCAATCAGTTGTGGTCTCTGTGCTATAAGGTATATCAAATCATATTTTTTGTTCACTCTGTAAATTTGGATAACAACTGGGCTGTATGCATTTAAAGCATCCTGAAAAATTGCAGTTTTCTTCCATAGATTGGAGTTAAACTATGGCTGTTGTTAGTTGCCCTTCAGTTTAATTCCCAAAAGGCTAGCCTGGCTCTTAAAAACCTTTGCTGGTGTAAGTGGTACAAATTACCACAGCGGTAGTTTGTCCTTTTTCAGTTGCAGTGAGAAGCTGTGATGCAGGCTGATGAGGTGTGCTGGCAAAGCAAACAAAACTTCCATTTTCTTCAGGGAACTGGAACAAGCTGTAATACAGAGCATGCATGTTTCTAGTTGGAGTGTTTGGAAGTACAGCTATTTTCCCCATGCTCCTTGGGAAAATATTGCCTCAATGAATGCCTAGATCTTTCTAATTAGCAAGCTCTACCAGGCACATACATACTTCCTCAGGTTCCTCCTGGCCATTTTTAAGTAGGGCAAAGACATTAACAGCTGGACTCGATATGTTTTTGTATCTGAATTCTGCAATGTGTAAGCAGTAGGAAACAGAAAATTATTTCTGAGTTCAGCATTTGCGTAGCCTCATAATTTATAGGGAAGGGTGTCAGAGAGGAGTTTTCTGCTCCAGTGTCCCTGCTATTTGACATTTCTTTCCAAGTCAGTCCCTTAGTATTCCTAGCCTGCCCTCTGTAGCAAACTGGAGCCACTGCAGAATTGGAAAGATGCTGAACGGACTCTCTGACAAGCAAGGCTACAGTCTGAGCGTTTTGCACTGCCTGATCGTTCTCAATTCATGCATACAAAATAATGACAGCTCAAATCTTTATGAATATTGGCAGCTTCAATGCTTAAGGAAGCATCCAACATGAAGATTGCTGTATTTTATGTTTTAAGTATTAATAATATTGAAAACAGACTAAATCTTGCTGTGTGCACCTTCCCATGCTTGCCTAGACCCCTGCAAGAAAGTTTAGTTCACACTGTTTCTTGTTTTAATGTGTGTATTTGTTACTCCCATCTGCCTTTTTGGAGGTTTGTTTGTTTGACTCTGTGTTTCACTGGCTAACCCTTCTGTGTTTTGCTCTTAGTTGTGTCTTGCATGCCATAGAGCTGGAAGTCCCCGAATGCATGAAATGATCAAAATGTCCATTGCACACCTCTTCGGGGCCCTGAGCTCTCGCATTTTTACTGGTTCTTCTTCATCAGTGGCTTTTCAAAAGGTACCTTGCCCAGCCGTTTTAGAACACAGGCCTTCCATAAGATCGGAGCTCGAGCGGACGGCACTGTTGCTCATTAGCTGGCATGGGGAGGGGAGAGAGGAAGGAGATATCAACCATGCTCTTTCCAGACAGTCAGCCTACCTCTGAGAATGATATTTCATCAATTAATTCAGGTACTCTAGAAAAAAGACTTACAATTCAAGAGAATGATCTCAGCAGCACAGGAATGGTTTGGCCTCTGCAAAGGGCCATACATGGTTTAGGTTATTTTTTGATAGCTGAATGATGGCCAGAGTTGGTCCTGGTTTTCTTTTAACTTGTAAGACCATCTTCATCACTGACTGATCTCAAGCTAAATAAATTCTCTTATTTTGGGAGGGATCTTTAAATCCTGAAAAAGGGGCAACAAGACTGAGATATGCTGTCGATTTGGTACCTCACATCCTGCAAATGCATACAACTGTAACGTGTTCTGGTATACTGTCAAGGAAATCATCACAGTTTCTACTGTGAGATAACGAGCGATATACATAAACTTGAAGAGCTCTGGAATGCCATCTCTCAGTGTAGTTGGGAAAGAAGAGGAAGCAAGGTAAAACCCATAATTAAGTAGCTTCCATATGTGATGTCTTAGATCACTCAAGATATAGCTTGTATCCAGGAAGCTCCATGTTTTCTTGTGCTTGGGGCTTTATTGAAATGCTGACATGTAATGTAGCCCAAAGTGAGGAGGTCAAAAGTGTCTTAGGAACTTACCTACATTGTTTTCCACTCCACTCTAAGAAATGCAGAAGTGTGCCAGCAGCATGCTCATCTTAAACTTCATGTCCTCAAGCCCACAGCTTTTCTTTCTTAGTCAATGGAAAGCTTGGTTTCATTTCAGTAAGAGTTAAAAAAATAGAGTCTTGCCCATTTGCCTGTCTCAATACTGATTAGCCTATGTAATCAGGTAACTTTAATTTTTTTCTCTTAAAAACTCATCCTCATTAGGAACTATAAAAATGGCTTTACATCATATTATATCCTTCTCATCCAGAAACATATACCAGATGCATTTATGCATACTCCTCATGCTTATCATTTATACTACATAATATATATTTATTTCACATCTAGTTTAATCCGTATTCGTTGTTCTTCTCACTAGCTATATAGCTGAATGACGGCAGTGTAAAAACAAAGACTGAAAGTGTGTGAATGGTCTTTTTTTTTTTAATATCATTGTTAATGATAAAGGTCAGTGTAGGCCAAAGGACCAGAACTGCTTCTTCAGATCACAGACTGAGAAGATTGTGTTGTAGAGCTCTGTCACAAACCAACTCAGCTCCATCAAGACTGTTAACCCACTTACTAGTTACTGTGCAGTAGTTACACTGGTCGCTATAGCCTCTTACAGAGGCCAACACCTCCCACCGAAAATCTGATCAAGGATAGAAACTGCACTTTGCAATGTGGTATCCCCAGGTTCCTAGCTGTGTTGTGCTTTGGTAACTATATGTATAACATCATCTAGGGTCAAAAGTCAAGCACAGCTCTGGTCGCAGCACAGCGTCAAAAAATATGTGAGCAGCTGTGCATGGAGCTGTAACTGGATGAGCCATGGAGTGTTCTTTCATTGCCGCCTTGGCTCCCTTGGGATCTCTGAGCTGAGGAGTCTTCGGGTTGATTGCCAAAGGCAATAATTTGTTATTTATGGTAAAACTCTTGTATTTTTTTATATTAGGAAAGGTCTTCAAAGACTTTCAGATGTGCTGCAGTATATCATAATTATAGAAAAAGTGGCAGATACCTATACAACTGAAGTAACAACCTTAAAGAATTGGAGGGTATGTACATTGCAGCTACAGACTTGCAGAGTGATACTTACAAGAAGTATCTAGAAATGAACAATCAAAGCAGCATTTAGGGAATTAACTACAGAGCAAGGCAAGTGCAACAACCATCACTTGGGTTTGTCGAGAGATGAAGACTTTGCCAGTTTTGCCTTACCATTCCTGCAGCTGTGAGACTAACTGATGAATTGCATGCTGCTTCTAGATACTACTTATTCAGTTTTCTGTGTTGCTGAAAACTTATGTGCTAATAAGGCAATATAGATTAGTAAGGAAGGCTGACTCTCTGCATGTGAGACCTTGGTATCCTCCTCAAATGTGTTGCTGGTAAGTTACGGTTCATATCTATGTACTACTATCTTGTTTCCTCATCAGGTTTGCATTGAGACATATGTATCTAGCTGTCACCAGCGGAGCATTAACACCGCTGTGCGGGCAACCCTCAGCCAAATGTTGAGTGACTTGACTTTACAGTTACGACAAAAGCAAGAAAATATGGTGAGCCTTCTGGCATCAACAAATGGTTCCGTGTCCATGGCTGCATACTGTTTTGTTTCTCTGAATGCAGTGTGTTGTACTGGCTTGTTGTGCCTTATGGCTGTTGTTCGACACTTCCACAATTAATCCTGTTTAAAAGCTTTTTGGACTCTAACTCTGCGCCTGCCTCAGAGTAGTCTATCGGAAACGCAGCTCTCACATTGTCAGCTCTGCTTGGCTGATTATTTATTCTTCTCCTTTCGTTAAACAGAAGAGGCTTTGTTCTGATGTCATACTGCCTTGGCCTTATCCATTCTTTATTTTATTTGCTTGTTTTCCTAAGGTTCATTGAAATCCTTTTGCCAAAAGTTTTTGCATGACAACTATTGACATAAACTAAGCTAAGGAAAGTGTAATTGAGGTTTTTCTTCTTTTTTTTTTGTTAGAAGATAATTTAAGCTCATGAAATTCTTTTCTTGGTTGTTAGCAAAAAACTAAATTCTATTTATTGCATTATTAAAATCCATGAGAGCTGTTTGGATTAAATCCCAGCACATTGTCAGCAAAACTCTAAATGTTCTGGGCACATGTGAAATTACACTGGCTTCCTACATTCGTTTCGTGCTGCTTTTATATTATCAAAAAAGTACTATTTGTGAAAGTCAGTTTCTGTTTATTAGGAAATTTTAAGGACTATAGTTGTACAGATTATTTTCCTTACATCTGTTTTGGGTTAAGATGATCATTTCTGTTTTGGATCACCAGATGATGTTACTTTTATCCTAATGAGCAACTGCAGAACAGAATTAATCAGTTTACTTAAACTTCTCTTCTGTCTATCATAAGTAGGTTGACTTTAGTAGCCAAAACCAAAACAAACAAAAAAACCCAGCAACAGCAAAAAACCCCAACCAAACCAAACCAAATAGTTTTGAAATTTCAGTTTGTCTGGAAGTCAAATTTTACTAATTTTGTTCTTCGCTGAGGAGCAGGTGAAAGTGTACAAGAGCTGCATGTAGTTCCTGGCAGTTTGTTGTTGGTGCTTGAGAGGAGAATTTGGCTTGAAGCCTTTGTGCACAAGTAGGAAGAATCCTTCACCACTGCTGAGACAAATGATATAAGAGGTTGTTTCCATTTCCTGACTGTCATTAATAGTGTTGACACTGTAACATCAATGACAACAATGTGATAAACTCTAATACTCAACTGATTTTGGTTTCTAAGTACTTTGTGAAATCTAGACTATGCTTTCCTCTCAGTTTTCAATGTGACTTACATGCCTAGTTATCACAGGTTGTTTTTTTTAGCTGTAGGAAATCCCTTAAGGACTTAAGCATCCTAGTTCAGTTCAATGAGATGCAAGTTTCTTAAATCTAAATGACTTGTTGAAACAGATCTTATAGAATTTTTTAAAAAAAGTTTTGCAAAAGCTTGACTTAAGAAAGCCTAACAAACAAAACCCCAAAACAGATAGAGGATATGGATTTGTTAAGAGAGCTCTGCTGCTTAAGTGTTGCTTCTACAGTGTTTTTCTACTCCTTGCACCAATTATACTACCTTTGTCTTTCTTCAACAGACAATTGAAAATTACGACACCTTGCAGAAACTGAAGAGTCAAGGTATTTGTAACACTTTTTTTAGTGACTTCTTCCAAACCAGCTTTTTTATTTACTTTCCCTTTCGTCATTTTGATGTCACAGCAATTACATCTTCAGGTTTTCTTACCTTCTCCACAGCTTGATGCTCTTTGTGTTACCTGTGGTAAGAACTGAGACAGCCCTGTTAAAAACCTGGTATTTTCAGTCATGTCTTCATTTGGACCATGGTAACAGCATCACACTCAACATAGTAATAAATGCTTGCTTCAAGGTGCTAACTTCTGTAATTAAGAAGTTTTGGTGCTCTGGAGAAAGCTTTAGTAAGTGGCTTTACCTCCTAAATTGGAACAGATCCATGGAGTAGGACATGGAATCTGGATATAATTGTGTTACTGTATTTCAGGCCAGAGACATGGTTTGTATAATGGCAGCTTTTGAAAGCACATCACTAGTGAAGGTCTGTTCATGCTTACCAAATGATTATTTACGAGAGAATTTTTTTCTAATCCCATTCTGGCTTAACTCCCAGCATCTTCCCTGATAGGTAAAAATAGTCCCTAATTTTGACCTTCTTGCTAGATTTCTGCAGGAGAACTGGTGTGAATGGAGACTAAAATTTTTGTAGTGCACAAGCATTCTCTTTTAAGATCAGAACCTGATCAGAAGCTGTGTAGCAGAGACAAACTGCAGAGAGAGCTACAGAAATTTTAGTTGTCATGTAGAAGTACTGGAGCCAGTCCTTTTTTTATTATTCATTTGTATACTTACCTGAATTGGATTTCAACTAACCTTCTATAAATGCATATAAGCAATCAATGCTCTCTCTGTATTTAATACTACTGCTTTTTCATTGCATGGAGATCATTTTCCATTCTAGTACTTTTCCTATTGCATATTCTCTATGAATTTTGACAGCCCTGCTCATTGTTTAGAAGCTCTGACCAGCTCTGAAAGTCAATGCAGTGATTTGAGGTTGTAACCCAGCTGCACATATGTAATGCCTCTGATCTTTGTCCTTTTTGGAGGTACTTCAGCTGAGTCTCTTTGTGATGATGTTGTATCTGTCCTCACTGTGCTCTGTGAGAAGCTCCAGGCTGTCATAAAGTGAGTTATTTCAGTTTATAATTTGAATTTATTACCTGGAAATTGAGAGTTTCACTGATACATGCAGTTGTACTATTGTAGTCCTGGGATTATGGCTCAAAACCATGCTTAAATGAAGTATTTATTAGAGGAAGTATTGTTCATGATGCATTGATTTAATCCTCACTTGAGAAGCTAATTTGCTTTCTTTGTGCTCCGGTGAGCTTTAAAGAGCTTCCAGTAAATCTAATCTATAAGTAACTTCCATACAGCAGCAAAATACCTGTCAAAGCAGACGTTTTCTGGCTTCAGAGCAACCATTGTAGAGGGGACAGCAATTACAAGAGACATAGAAAATCCTAACAGAAACAATATGCAGAATGAATTAATGAGTCCTTCTTAGAAAGGCAGCATTTATCCAACTGAAGTAATTTGCGTTATCAAAGCATTCCTTAGATTTAGGAATATCATACACTCTACCTACTTGGAAATGCATGAGCCTAACTTTAAGATGCAGTTAATATGGGGACTAATAAGGTGTTACACTGCATTAAGCTACTAAAGTCTTTTGTTGACCAGTACTGTAAGAGTAAATACTTATGAGTTAAAAATTACTTCCTGTGGCATTCTAGCATAGCTTGACTAATAGTCTGTTAACAAATAAGCCAAAAAACACCTCAAGTGTTAAAGAGGTGACAAACCAACCAAAACCAAGGCAAACATTATACAGCAGTTACTAAAAAGTATAGAAATAATTAGAAAGTTTTAATGGAAAAACAAATTCTCACTTGACAACATTGTTTCTGTATCAGTAAAATAAGATTTAACTTGCTACTACTGCCAGTTGCAAATCACCTGAGTGGTAGCAAAAAAAGCTAATTTGAAACTATTTTAAACGTAGCATAACACTGTTTCTTTGGTTGGACTGTATGTCTCTGAAAGTAGCCTGTGATGAACTCGGGGAAATGGGAGATATACAAAACAATGATGCATCGGCGCTTCCTTTCATATGCTCTACATTTTCAGGAAAAAATGTGGCTTAGGAACTACCAGAGCTGAAGACAGCACAGACACCTTTTTGTGCAGTTCTTCTATAGACTTTCCTCCCATCGGTGTTACAGCAATATTTGAAAGAGAAGAGTGCCTTACTTAGCATTTTTTAATCAGTGTCAGCATTTGAGAAAACAAAAGCATGTTTCTGAGTCTTCTAAAGGAACATTTATTTTTTTTTTTAGTTGTCTGCATAGTTACAGGACAATAAGAAGACATCTTCAAAATTGTGTGTCTAACAATAGCAAGTGGCAAAACCAGCTGAAAGATTAATTCTTTGTATCAGTTTTTGCCCACATGTGAAGCTATGAACAGCTGTCATCTGATAAGTATTGTTCACCAAGTGCTAATCACTTTGGATTACCGGTTCTGAAATAACTAAACTACCTGACAGGATCTCTCAAAATCATTGAAAGTCTTTTAAAAAAATATCTGCAGTCCCAGCTCCCCATAAAACTGTACTGTAGTAGAACAGATTGAGGCATGCTGTAGATTAAGTACAATAAGAAATTCAAAGGACTTAAAAATACTCATTGAGCCATAATTTACTTCATGCTTGTAATTACGTGCCTAGACTGTGAGGATGTCTAGTCATAAGCAAGGTGCAGTAAAGGATTCTAATTGAATCTGAGGAAAATAAATTTAATTAGGATGGCTTGTTAAAGAACTAATTCCATGATTGAAAAGCCTTTATTTCTTTCAAGGCAAATTTTGGTATCTCCTTCAAAACACTTTGTGGGCAGCGACTTAACTTTCTAACCTCCACATTGGTGAAGTGAGGTTTTAGTACGTTGTACTGCCTGTTCTGATTTCTTAGTCTGAAGACTAATTGCTCTTTCTAAATTCCAAGCTTATTATTCAAGGCAATTGTATCTGGAATACGTGTGTCTTTCCAGATAGGTGTGGACTGTCATGAGGAAAAGGCTATTGCCTCTGAAAAATATAACCAGCCAGTAGTTTTAAACCATCCATAGCACAAAGTTAGGAATCTAGCTTCAGGCCTCAGGATTCACTATTTTCTGCATGGCATGTGAAACTTGTGCTGTTCTACTTGGGTGAAAATTCATCTATGTGAAGGAAAGGAATTCGGGCAGTGACAGAAGAGCAGACATTTCTCATCCCTTAATTTCAGTTAAGAGAAATTAATTCCTTACAGCTTCCTT
>NW_010177581.1:10475-56825 GCF_000695765.1 Mesitornis unicolor
GGAAAATACAGTCCTACAGCTCTCATCTAGGACCAAAAAAGAATTATTAAATCCTAGTCTTTTTAGAAATGAAAACCAGAATGTGAGTGCAATTGGCATGAAGAGCTCCTTTCATAAGGCATACTTCAGCCTTGCTTGTCTCCTGAATCCCACAGCTAATTCTGATAGTAGGTATAAGCACATTGTACATTACAAGTGCATCAATTCCAGGTGGCCATGGGATCTTTCACATTCTTTCTCATGAAGGTCACTTTCTGTTTCTGGTTTTGACAGAGTAACCGGTGAGGCCCTGAGAGGTAGTCATGTCATCACGCGACTTTCTGCCTGTAGACATTGGCTCTTGAGCATTGTGTGACCAAGAAAAGAGAAAAAATAACCAGAAGAGAGCAGCCTAAGTGCCCTTCAGATTGCCTGAAGAAACTATCCGATAGTCCAAAATTTTCCGTTTGTTTCCTTTTCCTCTGTTTAAGGGTTCCTTGCTCCTCAGGTTTTCAGATAAAATTTGAATAGTTATTTCTGTTTTCTTCTTTTTTCACGTAGATTTTTTTTTTTAATTCCTCACTGAAATTTGATGATAAAGGTGATCACACCACTGTAAATCCTTCGGAAGAAGCAAAATAAATCACTGCTGTAAATTGTGGTATAATTTTCAAGTGGACTAATTAGCTATGTTACAAAATACAATAATAATCTTTGGTTTAATGGGATGTGAATCGACATCTTTTCTCTTTGCTAGTGACAATCGGCAACTTCAGCTTCTTTACTTGGAATGCATCCTCTCCATGTTAAACAGCTCCTCTCCCAACATGCACCAGCACAAAGGATTCACTGATCTAATATGGTGAGTACATCTGAAGACTAATGTAAATATTCAGTTTGTAAGTAAGAAAGAAACTTCTCTCCCCAGGAATGCAAGCAAACCTGTAATAAATTTCCAGATGTGAGCAGAGCTTGCTGCTAACCTACTCTTAGTTCATTCTGTGCCTCATAGAAGATTGGTTAGGACCCCCTGCTCAGCTAGCATATTAAATCTAAGTAGTGAATTATCACTGTAATGAAGTCTAATGTATTTAGCTGGAACAGAAAATCTCTTACGTTTTCTGCAATAGTTCAGATTTTTGTGTGGCATTAAACACACAAATATTCTGCTTACTGTAGAAGGGTGCTGTAGAGATTCTTACTGCTCTGATGCAGTATTAGTGCAGCATTAGTGCCAGATGGCGTGCTGGTGACCAGAAATGCTTGTGACTGTATAAAGGCTGAAGGTAAATGGTCCTCATGGTGCTTCCACTTTATCAAGAAATACCCTTTTGAATACACTTCACCAGAAAGGCTTGATGTCCTTACTGTTCGTATCTACCTCTGAGTTGTTTGATGCCATCACTATGGAGCACTTGAAATAATCTTTTTCCCTCATTTTGTTTGTAATAATTTTTTTAATAGCATATGGATAATTGAGTCATTGTATATAAAGCAAGAATGTAACTAATATGCAGTTCCTTGCAGTCCATGCCCATCCTGTAACCTTGATGGGTGATTGCGTTAAGAAAAGATACATGATTGTTAATGGCAAGTGTGTTTCTTGTGCTTTGAAATTGAGGTGTTTGACTTCAACCCAATTCTAAGGGTGAAACATGTAAACGCACCCATAACTTCCCTTGCTGTCTCAGGAAAATTAGTGGGTGCTGGACTGGGAGGTCTTCAGGTTGATCTCTGATTCTGAGAGCAGAATTCTCTCTTTCATTGCAAACCCATTTCAGAAATTTCTGCCCTTGAATTTCACCCAGTCCTTTGTTTATGCTTCTATGACTGACTGTGGGGCCATCCTATAATCATGGTTGCTGAAATTATCTCAAAGAAAACAATTTGTTTTATTTTAAATTTACATAATTTCCATGATCCAGTTTACGCTGCAAATCTACAGGTGTTTGTATTTGTATTATGTGTATCATGAGGGCAAGCCATCACAGAATATTAGGAGTTAGAAGGGACCTCAAAAGATCATCCAGTCCAACCCCCCTGCCAGAGCAGGATCACCTACACTAGGTCACACAGGAACGCGTCCAGGCGGGTTTTGAATGTCTCCAGAGAAGGAGACTCCACAACCTCTCTGGGCAGCCTGGTCCAGTGCTCTGTCACCCTCACAGTGAAAAAGTTTTTCCTCGTGTTCAGATTGAACCTCCAATGCTCCAGCTTGCACCCATTGCCCCATGTCCTGTCATTGGCTGTCACTGAGAAGAGCCTGGCTTCTTCCTCCTGACACTCGCCCTTTACAAATTTATAAACATGAATGAGGTCACCCCTCAGCCTCCTCTTCTCCAACTTAAAGAGTCCCAGCTCCTTCAACCACTTCTCACAAAGGAGATGCTCCACTCCCCCAATCATCTTTGTGGCTCTGTGCTGGACTCTTTCAAGCAATTCCCTGTCCTTCTTGAACTGAGGGGCCCAGAATTGATCACAATGTTCCAGATGTGGTCTCAGCAGGGCAGAGTAGAGGGGAAGGAGAACCTCTCTCAACCTACTAACCTTACCCCTTCTGATACACCCCAGGATGCCATTGGCCTTCCTGGCCACGAGGAAAGGACTTCTTCACCTGCATTGCTGCCAAGGAATATGCATCCTCCAACTACACCCTTAAGATGAAGTGGAAAAAAAAATGTTAGGAAGACATGAAGCAGTTTAAACTGCTCACATCATTTTGAATATATACCAGTATAAGTACACACTAGCTGAATAATGAAATTGTGAACCAAACTGATAGTTGTCTTTGTTCTTTAAGGAGCTGCTGCATACATGCATGCAGCTTTCTCTGTGACTGGCACTTTGTAGCCAGTTCTCAACAGAAGGTAAAGAAGAGAGCAGACAGAGAAGATTTAGCTCTCTGTTCTCCTGACAGTGTTCTCCATAGTGTGATACAGAAGCACTTTGATGGGACTAAGACGTGTTGGGAATACGTTTGTTGCAACCTGTGATTAGGCCTGCTTCAAGGCAGGCACGTTTCTGAAGCAGTGAACTAACATGTTTTGAAGTGTACCCGATTGGAGAAAGAAATGAAATAAGCAGACTCAAAATCACTATCTGATGTCTGATTAAAAGCTGAGTTTTCTTCTGTGGCGTCAGAAAGCCAAGCTGTTTTAGCAAGTGCATTAAGAGAATTCTGGTCTGCATAAAAAAATCATGAGAAAATAAGATGTGCTCACCTATGAGGATGTGTTACTTATAATGCTGAATGAATCATTACTTGTCATTGCTCGGTCTAGGCACCAGCTTGAACCTCTGAGCCATGTGGGTAAAAATCAGGTTTGGGAGTGCATTCTTATGCAGCTCTCGGCTTTTTAAATTAAGGTCTTGCAGACTGAAGTAAAATGTCAAGTGCCTGAGTGCAAATCTGAAATAACAGCTAATGGAGCAAAGTGCTAAGTTGGTTTTGGCTCTAGTTCCACCAAAGAGCGATCTGCTGGTGTGGAATCACTTAACTTGAATGTTCATGCAGAAAGACAGTTGAAGGAAGAATGGTGTTTTTAGTGTATAGTGGCATATGAGGAGTTACAATGCACACTTTGAGTTACTGTAGAGGGCTTTAATTATGTTTTCAAAAACCAGCAAAACATGGCAACAACTGGGGGTGCTTACTAAAATACATGCATGTGCATTCAGTGGTGGAACATCAGGCCTTCTAATTAATATAGATTGCTTTTTGTTTGGTCAGCTTTTATTAAAGCTCCCAAATTGAATTGAAGAAGCAGCACTTGGCAGTAGAAACCTAGAATTTCTGCCTTGCAATAGCTTGCAGCCAATGAAAGAGACAGGCATGCTATCCTGCAAAGGGCAGCACTGTGCAGCAACATGAATTTGCAAAATAGGTATCATGTTTATAAAGCACCCAGAAGTATTTCCTTATGTACTGGCATGCTGACACTTGGGACATGAAAAAAGCCTGGCGTAATTTGTTGTTCTGTCTAGCCGCTGCTGTTGACTGATCATTAAAACAAGAGTGTATATCTGACTTAACTGGGGGCTATTTTCAGTCTGTTCCTGTGAGACTTTTTTTTTTCTGTTACCATCTGCTTCTTTCCTCTTTCTCAGGAAGCAACTGTGTCCAGCCCTAGTAGTAATTCTGGGAAACCCAATCCATGACAAAACTATCACCTCTGCCCACAGCAGCATCTGCCTTGAGGCTGATTCACCTTCCTCAGGGATCTCTGATCATGGCCGAGGTTCAGGTTGTTCCTCCACAGCACCTGCCCTTAGTGGGCCAGTTGCACGGACCATATATTATATTGCAGCAGAACTGGTTCGACTGGTGGGGTCAGTGGAATCCATGAAGCCTGTGCTGCAGTCTCTCTATCACCGGATATTACTTTACCCACCACCTCAGCACCGAGTAGAAGCCATCAAAATTATGAAAGAGGTAGGATAATCACGTGTGCAAATCCAAGCAAGTAAATCTAAATGTTTATTTAACAGTAAATGTTGCTGATCCGTGTATACCAGTCCATTCCATACCTTACCACTAGGGATGTTGAGAGCACCATTTTTGAGCACAGTAGTTACATCAGACCCCCTCTGACAAATATTTTTAATTTTACAAAATCTTAATAGCTATATTTTTTCTCCATGATGCAAGCTGCTATGGCAACCCTGTTGGTGTTCATGCTGTGGTACTGCATGGAGCAGATTTATCACTGAGTCATGACTGCTCTTTTGGGTGAAATACAGCATAGTGATCCAGTTCTCAACTTCTTTGGCATCTTTCCTCTTGCTAGAAGTAGATGTTCATCCTCACAGTGTAGCATTCCAGGCATTAAGGTGAGTATATGCTTTGATTACATGCCAGGTTCTTGAAATAGAATTTCCTTTAGCTCTAGTAGAACAGCCACAGGGAAGCTGCCAATGTCTTAAGAGGCCATCCCAAGACCAGTTCATTCTGGCTTCTTGCCCAGTGACTGTGACAGCCCTAGAGCTGGAGCACTGTAAGACTTCTTTGAGCAGCAGCTGAAATCATGGGCTCTTCTGTTTCACATATGCGGCTTCCTTCTCATGCTGTGGAACACAAGGCAACTCACGTAATTTGTAGAAACAGTGGCCTCTCTTAGAGGACTTTTGTTCTAGCTTGTGCATGCCCAGGCTGTTCTGTGTCTGAAGATCTAACACCACACAGCCACCCACTGGGTTGTTGTCTGAACTGGCAGTCACCTTGGCACTTGTCTTTATCTAATTTTAAATGATAGCAAGATGGCAGTTGAAGTTTTAGGGAAAGCTCAGTCTGATATTTCCTGCAGGACATATCTGTAGCCTCTTTCTGCTTTATTATTATGGGCTTGTTTGCAGAGCCTTCTCCTTGTATTTCCTGGTGGGTAATTAACAGGATGCCACCCAGCAGGTTGAGTTAGAAGGAATCACTTTGCCTCACTTTGTATGACTCTACCATTTTTGTAATTGTGTGACTGAAGAGAAGGGCCACCTTTGATATACAATATAATGCAAGATACTGGCTCTATATTTAGGCATGAAGATTGTCTTGTGTGCAGTATCAGTTGAAACATACTCAGTCAAAAATGTAAAGAACTGGAGAATGTTCTATATGTGATTCTTATTGAATATTGTGCTCTTTTCTATCCGCTTTTCTGCCTTTAAAGAGAGGAAAGGTAGCTTTATTACGTAGAACATGAACGTGCTGTTTTCCTTTGCTGTGAGAAATTGCAGTACTGCTACCTTGGGTTCCAAGGCTTGGTAGAACTATGACTCATTTATTGTATTTAAATAATGCTTAGATAATGCTCTAGTAACTTCTGTTTCCTTTCCTTTCAGATACTTGTCAGTCCTCGGCGGCTTTGTGATTTGGCAGGGCCCTGCTCTTCTGAGTCAGAATCCAGGAAGAAGTCTATTTCTAAAAGGAAGTCCCATCTGGATCTTCTCAAGCTGTACGCTTTGTTTCCTCCTTTAGCTTCTTCTCTTTTAAACCTGTGCACACAGGACTCTTAAACAGTTGTGTCTTCAGACCCAAACCCAAATATGAGCCAGGGTTAAATAAGCTGTGAAGATGGAAGAGGGTTAAAAGCTATTAATGGTTTGTCATCAGTCATGGCCTGTTTGTGTATTTCCCAAAATACCGAAATATATTGCTTTACAGGTGGTCATTCTTGGGTTTGGATCCCTAACCTTGCAATGAAATAACTGTGTGCTTGTTTAGAGGTACATTTCCAAGACGAAGTCAAAGGAAGTAATCAAAAATTTCACAGAATCTTAGGAGTTGGAAGGGACCTCGAAAGATCATCCAGTCCAATCTCCCTGCCAGAGCAGGATCACCTACGCTAGGTCACACAGGAACGCGTCCAGGCGGGTTTTGAATGTCTCCAGAGAAGGAGACTCCACAACCTCTCTGGGCAGCCTGGTCCAGTGCTCTGTCACCCTCACAGTGAAGAAGTTTTTCCTCATGTTCAGATTGAACTTCCTATGCTCCATCTTGCTCCCATTGCCCCTTGTCCTGTCACTGGCTGTCACTGAGAAGAGCCTGGCTTCTTCCTCCTGACACTCGCCCTTTACAAATTTATAAACATGAATGAGGTCACCCCTCAGTCTCCTCTTCTCCAAGAAGAGAGACCCAGCTCCCTCAGCCACTCCTCACAAGGGAGATGGTCCATTCTCTCAATCATCTTTGTGGCTCTGCACTGGACTCTTTCAATCAATTCCCTGTCCTTCTTGAACTGAGGGGCCCAGAATTGATCACAATGTTCCAGATGTGGTCTCAGCAGGGCAGAGTAGAGGGGAAGGAGAACCTCTCTCAACCTACTAACCACACTCCTTCTGATACACCCCAGGATGCCATTGGCCTTCTTGGCCGCAAGGGCACGTTGCTGGCTCATGGTCATCCTGCTGTCCACCAACGCCCCCAGGTCCTTTTCTGCCTGGCAGCTTTCCAGCCACTCATCCCCAAGCCTGTAGCGCTGCATGGGGTTATTGCGACTGAAGTGCAGGACCCGGCACTTGGAACTACTTAAACGTAGTCAGTTGAGCAAGAATGGTTCTTAGTTCTTATAAAGATCATATATTGCAGATAAGAATATTCAGGACACAGATGGCTTTAAATTTAGCTTCAGTTGGGTGTTGAGGGTTTTTTTCAGTGCAGGTGCTTGTCTGTAAGGAAAAACATGCTGTGCATGCTAGTACAAATGCACAGTAACTATTTCCCGAGTTGGGAGTCCCGTTATAGAATGGCCATGTCCACATGGGAGACATAGTAATTTGTTCTAATAGTAGTTGTCTTTCTAAGGATGAGTTTTACAGCGTAATTTCACTTATTTTTTTCCTGGCTATAGAGGGGTGATGTTGGATGACAGTGCCATGTACTCACTGTATGTGCTACATCACTTAAATAAACTCTGTTTTAATTGCAGTATCATGGACGGGATGACAGAAGCATGCATCAAAGGTGGTATTGAAGCATGTTATGCTTCAGTGTCCTGTGTCTTTGCCCTGCTTGGTACATTAGATGAGCTGAGCCAAGGGAGGGGTCTTAGTGAAGAGCAGATCCAGCTGCTGCTCCAGCGCTTAGAAGAATTAAAGGATGGGACTGAGACAAGCAGGGACTCCATGGAGATCAATGATGCTGACTTTAGGTGGCAGAGGCGCATCCTGTCCTCAGAAAATCCTGCCTGGGAATCAGGAAATGAGAAGAGTCCCGATATTAGCATTAGCGTTACCACAGACACTGGTCAAACGACTTTGGAAGGGGATATGGGACAGACAACTCCAGAGGATAATCCAGAAAGTCAAAAAAACTCACTGCCATCTCCAGCTGGACACGAAAGCAAAGAGATTCATTATAGAGAACCAGAGTCAGAAACCATTGACCAGCCAGATGTTGTTCAAAGAAGCCACACCATAGTCTATCCGGATATAACCAACTTCTTATCAGTTGATTGCAAGACCCGGTCCTATGGATCCAGATACAGTGAAAGTAACTTCAGTGTAGATGACCAGGACCTTTCTAGAACTGAGTTTGATTCATGTGATCAGTATTCCATGGCAGCAGAGAAGGACTCAGGCAGGTCAGATGTCTCAGACATAGGCTCTGACAATTGCTCCCTGGCTGATGAGGAGCAGACACCACGGGACTGTCCCGGTCACAGGTCCTTACGTACTGCTGCTCTTTCTCTGAAATTGCTGAAAAACCAAGAAGCAGACCAGCACAGTGCACGGCTGTTTATCCAATCACTTGAAGCTCTTCTTCCTCGACTTATAGCTCTTCCCAGCGTAGAGGAGGTGGATGGAGCACTGCAGAGCTTCTCTTCAACCTTCTGCTCAGGTTTGCAAGCAAGTATTTACTGTCTAACGAGCATGCACACTGCGACAGCACTTCACACAGATTCTCTTGTAGGATTTCATCTTCAGAGAATGTATACAGAATAAGGATGTTTGTGCTTTACAAAGCACGTTTCTTCACAGCAGCACACTTCATCTAGGGCAGAGCAAATTGAATATGCAGGCACTGATTCAAAGGGAGGTCAGTCCATTGACTCTTAACAGGTTCAGGATTACATCATCTGTCAACAGAGAAATCAAATTTTCCATAGTAAGATACCTCTTCAAAGGTTTTTGAAGATCTCTTGAGAAGATTTGCACATGCTGTCATTAAAGAGAGGTTGGGGTTGCCCCTTAGCATGAAAGGGCTGTGGGCAGGACCATCACCTGTTTTGAAAGGGATTTAAGTATCTTAGTACAGCACTGTGTTACTATTAGTAATGCCAGCCTTGCAAAGAAGGTTATAACAATTCCACAGCAGTAAGCTCTCCAAAGGATAAGAAAAGAGGAGCGACTCTCTTCTTCCTCACTCTTTAGTTTTTCTTAATACTGTTATCTATCATGACAGGAAATGCTGACCTCAAAGCTCAGACCAAGTGAAAAACAAAGATCTTTCCTTTTAAGAGACTAAATACAGTTCTTTCAGGATTAGAACATTTGGGATCTTGACTTGGTCAATCAAACAAAAAAACACCATGCAAAGGCTAGTTTGTCCTGTTGATAGTATATTTAAAATGTGTATAAATACATATCTTTTTAAAGGGTTTCATTTTCCTGACAGTGGCCAAAGTGGTAATGTTTGTTAAAATATATTTCTGTTTATCTTAATTCACCACAGTTGCCTTTCCTATTGCTCCTCTCCTAATCATTGCTTCATTCATTCGTGCCTTCTCACACACATTAAGCTCATGTAGAGTCAGTAGGGATGCTTCCCATCATCATCCAGCATAATTTAGATATAAAGCTGGGTAAATAAGTTTATATTCCTGATATTCTGTTTAAATGCTGCCCAGATAAGCCCTAACTCAGGAAGATAGCGGGTGACACTCTTAAGAAACATTGGCCATGGTATATCACAGAACAGAGATAACTTAAATAACATTAATATTAATGACATTCCTAATTGAGGGGCTCAAAAGCGTCCTTTCTGTCACAAGGGATTTGTTTCTCCTAAAAAAGAGTGATATTGAGGTTATGCCAGAAGACCAAGACTAGAACTCTAGCTTGAAATTTTGTGCATATATTCCCTCGTGCATGAGTATACCACTTTTTGTCTGTCAAATCCCTTTAGAATGTTTTAAAGCACTGAAAGAGAGAGACCTAGCAGGGTTCTAGATTTTAAAGTTAAATGCAGCTTTTGTTGTCACTCAGTATGACTAATACTGTGGGAAAGGTGGAAGAATTCACTTAATTTCTGCCTTAAGTCCGTAATTTCTGGTTTGGATACCTTTTAAAAAAGGTACCTAGTCTTGGACTTTGAATGTTGAGTTGAGGAAGACCTTTTACTTTCCTAAGAAAGCCACCCCATGGCTAAATCTGTACTTAAAAATGTACACCATGTTTCCAGTCTGATTAGGTGAAGTATTCTTAGAAGATAGCACTCAGTAAGGATTCATTAAAAAATTACAGTAACAAGTTACTGTATTAAAATAGCTTGGAAGAGGTATCCTGATATTTTCATAGAGCTGTGGCTGCTACATAATGGTAATCTTATGCTCTCACAAGTTCTGTTCAGATCATGTTTCCCTTGGATGCCTGGAATGAGACTCAACCAGCTGAAACAGTCCCTGAACTTGTACCTCAGATCTTAAACAAAAGTCCTTCAGTGCTCTTGATGTGAAGACTTGTGTTCCTGTGTAGGTGAGAGAGGCATAAAGAGAGAGAGAGAGGGAGAGAGTCAGCCTAGCAGAGCTATAGTGAAAGTAAGATTTGGAAGTCAGTTGATTAAAAACCTTTCTAATCTGCAGTTTTAGTCTTTCTTCAGAAGGTTACTCCTTGTTGCTAGATAAAAACAATGCAAAAAAAATACTTAGTGACACTGGAGTGTGATGTCTATCTTAAAAAGTATTGAATTATCTAAAAACTCTCAATGTTGTCTTGACTTGCACGAAACACTTAAGTTTGCATTTTTTTTCAGGACCTCCTTTTACCTGGCCAATTTACATGAACTGTTTTCTGTATTAAGACAGCCTGCTAACCTAGTTGTTTATTATAGCTGGCAGATTCTTATAGTAAGAGGTTGATGATCAGTATTCTCTTAATTCAGACATAACTATTCTCATGAACTGCAATGTCAAGGCATTAATTCTAAAAATTGTGTGTCATTGTGTGAATAATCATAGCAAACATTTCTATCGCCTTTTACAGTTTTGATTCCATAGCTTTTAGTGGCAATGTTTTGATGTTGTTAACCATCATTGCAAGTTTCCACATCAGCTGATCTTCTACTTTTGAGATCTGAGCATCTCTCAAATGCAGGTTTTTTTCCACCATATTTTAGAGGAAATTAGGGACCATATTTTTCCCAAACACTTCAGGATGCTCCAATACATACCTAACATGTAGTAGCCACTTTTATGTGCAGTTATACACCTTCCTTTTTAATTGTAGTCATGTATAGGAGGTTGCTCAAATTTTTAGATATTTTAATGCAAAATGAAGTGGGCTTTTCTTTTTTTGTTTTCCAAACATCTCTGTCTTGAGGTTTTTATTACTGTAGCAGATGTTCCCAAGATACTTATTTGAGAGAGAGAAGGCATATATTCTAGCTTACATCAATATCATGATCTTCCATCCAATGAAGCGTTAAGATGCATCTTTGCCTTCAGTGATGAAGGAGTCACTGGAGCAACTCACAGCTACTTTCAAGCACGTGGCTGCAGTTTTGGTACTAGGTAAAGATTCTCTGTTAACCTTCACCATGAGAATTCTACCCTAAGCACATGGCTGCCCATGTGGGTATGGTGTGTGGCCAGCCCTATCACCCCTCTTTCACAAAGGTTGCTCCCTTGAACAGCTGTTCGTTTTTGAGACCCACCCTGGAACAGTTACTCTCTTTCTAAATCCGCCCCCAAACAGTTACTCACCTTATCCACGCCCCCAAAGTGACGACAGTGGAAAGTCCGAGAAGGCAGCAGCACAGAGCTTTCAAACCCTCACGAGGCAAGAAAACATTTGCTTTTTTTCTGTGTGTGGACTTTTATTTTTCTTTTTTTTTAATGTTAATGGTTTGATGTATTTTGTCTAAGAAGAGGCATGAGCTATATGGTGGGAGGAATATATTCCCAGTAAACCACTGCAGCAGTTAACAAATGACGCAGCTGTCCTTCGCCATGTAACTAACCTTGGAAGCTATTTTTTTTTTGTTTCATTTCAAATGTTTCCTCTAGGATAAAGCTTACTCCTTAATCTTCCCTAATTGATGTTATATGTATGGATTTCACAGTTGATGTAAAAATCCTGAAATATTGTGGGTCATGTGGGAGGGGTCCGGTATTTCTGTTTTTTTCATGGCTAAAACTACAGGTCATGAGGATTCAATTTGGGTATTGCTCACACTTGATTTATATTTTTCTGTCAGTAGGTCAGCTAACTCGGAGGAAAATTTATGTGCTGTCTGTCCTACCTGGAGAGAAAAGATTGTGCCACTGGGCATGGTTGTAGGCTGCTGTTTGATACAAATAGTGTTTTCAGGAGTACCGAGCACTTACAGGTGGCTTGTGGATCTGGCAGAGCTGCAAGTGCACAGCTATCTAGAAAGCAGGTCTTGTATGAACTAAGCAGGGCTTGGAGTTGTAACGAGTTCCAGCCAGCTTGGCCCCTAATATTTGTCCACATACCTCTAGGACACGGAGAGAATGGTGATTACAGCCTGATCCTGCAAGATGCTGAGCACTCCAGGCCCCATCCAACAACTCACTTAGCCAGGACAGATTTACTGGGGAGTTAAAAGGGCTGTCACCCTCATTAGCACCATTTGCTGCAAAGTATGCTCAGTTAAGGACACAGGCTTTGCGTCTGGCCCTTCCCACCTCACCTTTCCAGTCAGCCTTGCAGATGTATCCTGCCCTTTGTTTTGTACCTAGCAGTCGTCCCAATGGTTGCTGGTGCTCCTTGTGTATTTCAGATTTAGCGTACTGCTTTGCTTGGATGTGACTGGAGTGTTCAGTTTGCCTTGCAGCACTGCATTCTAGATGGACTACTTATTTTTCTATTCCCTATTCTAGTGCATTTAGTAGAGTCACTTCTACTGATGATTCATTAACTATTCTACCAATCTGTTGGTGCTGAAATGCTAGGGTTAGTTTCTGATTTATCTTTTTTTACAGGCAGAATCTGTGTAAAATGTGAGAGCTCACATGGTGTTTTTGTTAGGTATGATGCACTCACCAGGATTTGAGGGAAACCTGAATTTCAGCTTCCAGACTCTGATGAATGCAGACAGTTTATACATGGTCTCACATTACACTCTGCTGCTCAACCTAAAATTGGCCAACTCCGATTACTACAGGAAGAAGCCTGCCCAAGCGCCTGTGTTGCTGGTGAGTGGGGGAATATGGGAAAAACTGTTACAAAAAAGAAAATTTGTTTTGCTTCCTTTCACGAAAGACAGCCCACACATAAAGCCTTCAGGCTGCTTGCTAAGTGGGGAAATAGTAATTGCAAATGAAGCTGCTTGCATTTATCTTGCATGATAAATGTCATGCATCTGTATGACACAGATTATCTGTAATTCAGGGATGAATGAATGCTGCTTACTGATTATCATTAAAATAGAACTCATTCTGATGACTTTGCTTCATCTTGCAACTAGTTTTGAGTATAAAAACAAATTTCTTACTTAATACTTAATTTGTATTTATGCAGATGAAGACATGAGAACTTTAGAATGAAGAATGATTAGATTTTTAGTAACATGAACTGATAATTTTGTGGCATATGGGATTCCTCAGCTCCTTTAGCTTTTTAGAAATTGTTTTGAAGGCTGCAGGAGTTATAAAACTTGCATGTATGCTTTTGAACTAAGTTGCCCAAGATAAGCCATTTTGAGAGTCTTCCTAGAAAGAAAAAAATGCTGATGTATGGAACAAAAAAAAAACCACCAACCAAACAAAAAATCTGTCAAAACGTACCATTATTGCTGAGCTTCCTATTTATTTTCTGAAAGATCTCAAAAAACAACTATGTTTTAACATCATGATCAGTTCTGTTACGTTCTTCAGCAGCTGCGACAGAATATCTGTGACTCAGAACCTCCTCTAGGGGCAGCACTGTGCACAACAGGCCTAAGCGTGACCTAAGTGTTACTGAAAATAGTTCAGATATCTAATTGGACCCCAGTTCAACTGTGGTGACAGAATGCAGAAGGACCTGGCTGCTGGACAAGGCAGCATTAGGTGCCACAACTTCTTTTTATTGGAATTGAGGTGCTACCCCTACCTTGTGGAAATAGCGAGACATCAGCATGTCCCATTATCACTGTGCAAGAGCTGTCATTACGATTTGCATATTGCTTGAACTGCAGCAAGAGAAGGGAAAGCTCCTTGTTCGTGTCATTCTCCATCATAGACACACATTGTGATCTTTGGTTAATTCTTATTTTCAGATAACCTCACTTCTACTTCTTATTACTTCTCTTGTACTCAGAAGTGGATCTAATGGCAGAGGCTCATGCTGTAGGGCTTACTGATGTCTTACATCTGGCTTTTATGGTTCTCTGCAGAAGGAGTTCATGAAGCAGGTCCAGTCCAGTGGAGTGTTGATGGTATTTTCCCAGGCCTGGGTTGAAGAACTGTACCACCAGGTGCTAGAAAGGAACATGCTGGGGGAAGCTGGATACTGGGGAAGCTCTGAAGAGCACAATCTTCCACTTATCACCATGCTGACTGGTCAGTAGTATGTTATGGTGGCAAGGAGAACTTCCAAACACATGTTTAAAGCAAGCTACAATAACATGCTGCTTAATTGCATTACATACAGAACAGCATGTCATCATGCAACACATGTTTCATGAAATTACCTGTAAAGGAGGCTTAACTGTGGCAGGTACCTAAGTGTTTGATTTGGACCAGACAGAAAGCTTTTGAAGCACAGATTTAACAACAAATTTTCCTGGGAGACAGAGTGTAGGTTTGTTCACTGAACCAAAACGTCTTTTAATTCTATCAACTTCAGTTCTGGTAAACTTGGTACCTGTTAATGGTAAGCAGTAAGGTTCCTGTTTTCCTGATGTGATAGCAAAGCCATTTCAGTGTGCCTGTGGTGCTGTACAAATAGAAATACTGGCATCTGATCCTGGAAGCCTTCCACAGATTGGGCTTCCCTTGATTCAGATTTGTGCTATGCCAGGGATATGCCAAATGGCGCTAGAGAGAGAAACTGAAAACCTGGAGTGGCTCTAAGAAACACTTAAAACCAATCCTTACCTTCCTTTGAGGGGGGAAAAAAAATCAAATGGTATCAGCTGAAAGGGAGCAGGATGCCTGTGATACTGTACTGATATAAAATGCACTGTCTGCTTGAATGTGTATACAGTATGGTTACAAAAAGATAAAACAGTGTATGCAGGGAGAGCACTGGCTTCAGCTAAGCCGTTAACTGGTAATCAAAGGGCACTGCTCTGAAAGTATTTTGATGATTGTATTGAGTTCGGTGTTGCTTTTAAATATTGAGTGATATATAGTCAGTTGGGAAGCTGAAAGAAACACTTTGGAAAAACTATAGCCATGAAGTATGTGGAGAAGAAACAGATGGACAGGGGCTGCTAGAATGGAAATCAGCCTGACATCCCTAATATTAAACTCTCTGTGAGAAGCTGCTCTTCTGTTATATTGGAAAAAGGGTTGTATTTCCTCTGAGACTGAACACACATAGGTCCACATAGGTCATGTTTATGCCAAGGCTTCAGAAGGCTGCCAGAAAAGAGCAGTTTAGAAGAATAACTGAGAAGTCAGGAGCAGTAGTACTTACTTGAACAAAGAGACAGTAGGAGTTGCTTGCCTTATACCATCTGTGTGTTGAATAGTTATCTGTGGTTTTTTAATGTTCTGGCAGACATCGATGGCTTGGGAAGCAGTGCAATTGGTGGCCAATTGATGTCATCTGCTTCAGCTCAATCTCCTCTTTCCCAGAACCGGAAGACAGATGATTCTGTTGTTGCAGGTATTAAGACTGTATTATAAGTTGTTATATACCATAAATATATTCAGATAAATTGTGTTTTAGAACAACAGTTTAAGGGTTGAGGCAAGTATATCAGTACATCCTCATGTGAATTGGTAGTCCAGCATACAGAGGACAAATATTTTTTGGTTGATTGGTTGGTTTTCTTTACCATTGGTGATAAAGCTGCTGTTGTGTCATTTGCCAGTAGTAGTAGTAACACATTTATCACTCCAGGAGTTGCCTTTGCCCGATACCTTTTAATCGGCTGTTGGAAGAACTTGATTGACACTTTGTCCACACCACTGACTGGCCGCATGGCAGGCAGCTCCAAGGGCCTGGCCTTCATCCTGGGAGCAGAAGGAGCCAAGGAGCAGAACCAGAAGGAGAAGGACTCCATCTGTGTGAGCCTGGATGGGCTGAGGAGGGCAGCCCGGCTGAGCTGTGCTCTAGGTACTGCTGTGTGGGGGCTGTTGTGCCAGACTTGTAAAATAGGATGGTAGTTCTCCTTGAAAGAATTAGAGAGAGAGGAAAGCAGCATCCTGTTCCGATCTTGGATAGTAACCTGGACTGTAGGGCTCCCCATAAATCCCATCTATCCTACAGCATAGACATATCCAGCCATGTTTCCTTGACACAACCTGTTGTTGAGATTGCATGGGGTTGGGGAGGAAAGGCTGCTTAAACAGTAATTGTGTTATTGCCTTACAGGAGTTGCTGCTAACTGTGCATCTGCTCTTGCCCAAATGGCTGCTGCCTCCTGTGTCCAAGAAGAGAAAGAAGAAAAAGAAATCCAAGAGCCCAGTGATACTATAGCTCAAGGTAACTGTGATTAAATTATCTCATATTGCCCGCAGAGATGCGACTGGAAGGTACTTCACTACACAGATAGGAGAACAGCGGGGAATGCTACTATTGTGCACCATTTGCTTGTGGGATGTATGTCTAGAGGCTTTGATACGTATCTTAGGTTCTTAACATTATGTCATGCTAATTATATGGAACTGAGATCAGTTGAATGACAGGTAAGCCCACAGCATTTTTGAAATGTGGATATTTTAAGCTTTGTGATATCAGTACAACCAGAGGGCATCAGAGGAACAATATTTTTTTAATGTTGCTGTATGATAACATAAGCTGAGTTTACATGTCTCTCCCTGTCTTGTGTATACATCCTTCTTTTCCCATCATCAGATATTTAAAAGTGTTTCTAAATCATGTTAACTGAAGCTGGAATTTTAAAAAAAAAGTATATAACATGTAAAAAGTTCTGCATCTCTATACCATTACATCAGACCCAGTGGAAGTCAGTAAAGTCAATTGTTGTCTCCAGTGACTGTTTGGAGTAGCACATAAAATGCATCTGATGACATCTGATTTCTAATGGCAAGAAGCCTATAACGAAACACAGTGCTGCACAAATGGCCCTGCTTGGCACTTAGAGTTGGTGTCTCAGTAGAGGAAACAAAACTGAATCGGCCTGAGCACAAATGAGCTCTTGGCCACTCTGGTAGATATGACTGAACCGAGTTGGCCAGGCCATGTGGAGGCAAAGAGGAGGCAGCAGCAGTGGCCAGAGGCCAACAGATCTGGTTTATGGAAGCTTGCAAGGCTTCAAAATTTGTTTCCATTCCAATGCAGCATGAAAACTAAGCTTTTCAGAGATTCTCATGAAAAAGAATGAGGTACAACTGCTTGTAGTTCAGATCAGCATGAGTTTTGTTTTGACAAGAGTATCCATTATCAGAAGCTCTTTGGTGAAACTTCTGTATGGAAATAGATGTGAAATCTGCAAACTCTTTTTATCTGTAGCAAAGGAGATTTTGATAAAAGTGAATAAATGCAATTCCATCCAGCTCCAAAGACAAGCATGTAATATTACTGGTGATCTACATCTGTTCTGTGGGCAACAAGATGTGAATCTGGGGGTGGAGGGTGTCAATCTGGCATTGATTTTTTTTTTTCCTTCCCATGCATACAAAATCAAAAAGTATTTTCATTTAAAAACTGCCTTATGTTTATGAGGAGAAAATTGATTTCTCTGATTTGTTTTGTTTTGTTTAAACAAATTTTGTTTAAAATCTGCATGCTTTCATAGCTTTCAGACTCTCTACCTTTGTTATCACCCTATATACAAAGCAGTGTTTGTTTAAAAGCTGGAGAAGCTAATGTGGAGAGGTTTTGGGTTTTTTTTATTATTTTTCATGCTGCAGTGAAACAGAAAGTGGAGCAGAAACTGGAGCAGATGGGAAAAGTACAGGGAGTCTGCCTGCACACTGCTCATGTTTTGTGTATGGATGCAGTCCTTAACGTGGGCCTGGAGATGGGAAGCCATAATCAGGACTGTTGGCCTCATGTGTTCAGGTACTTGTCCGTTTTCCCAGAATAAGCAGAATTTATACTGAAAGAACAGACTCAGATGAAGGACTTTAGCTGCTTTGGGAATGTCTCAGAGTGAATTAACTGCCAGTATCTGCAGGAGAAAATACCACTGTTTTCCGTGGCTCTTCAGTGGCACAATCAACACTTAGAAATTTCAGTTACCAGAAGACTGTGGCAGACCTAGGAACCAAAATGGGATTTTCAGGCACGTCCACTAAACTATTGCTATCTGGTCACATGGGAGGCCAAAGGGTATAAGAAAAGTTATCTATGTTTAGTCTGAGAGTTAGAGACTGTCTGTTTACAGTATGAGGAAAATATCCTGTACATCATATCTGGTTCAGATGTAAAAATCAGTGCCTGCAAATTGGCAGCAGGTTTCCCTGTAAGCCTGCTGCTCACAGTGATGGGGCTGTGAGGCAGCTGAGACATGTACTTGCACTGTCCTTCTGAATCACCTCTGGAGTACAGACCCAAGCGTTTCTTTAGTGAGCCTGGTGATTAGCAGGGGGAGGAGTTGTTTTGGGGGTTTTATTCATCTTTTGCTTCTCCTGTTCGTTCTCAGGGTGTGTGAGTACATCAGCACGCTGGAGCACACCCACTTCAGTGACGGTGCTTCCCAGCCCTCCCTTACCATCACACAGTCACAGCAGGCACCTGGAGGGCTGCATCCAGACTCTGACCCCAGAGAGTCTCCGCAGGCACTGACTCCTGAGCAGGAGACCACCCTTAGCAGCAATCCTGTCATTCAGCCAGTTTCTGTCCAGGAACTCATCAAGGAGAGCAGTAAGGGCAGAGCTTTTGATTTCCGTGGAGGCAGCCTGCTGTGTGGAACCAGTGCTGCCAAAGCTGTTCTCATGCTCTCCACACAAGCTGACAGGTAAATGCAGTGTTGTCAGGAACCAGAATCCCTGTTCCTAAAACAGGACCAAAATGGACCTTTCTGCGATGCAGTGCAGCCTGATCTTTGCCTGTTGCAGCCACTTGCTTCAGTTGAGTTTCACAAGAGAGCTGCATGTGCATCACAACCAGCAGTTCCTAAAACACCTGGTTTTCTGTGTCTATGCAGTACCTGCCATGCAGCACCTACAGGTACTGGACTGAGTATGCCTGTGCCCAACAGTGAATATGCCAAGTAAATCAAATGCATCCTGAGTGTGATGGATTTATTGCTTGCATGTAAATTAATCTATTGGGTTCATTAAAGTAGACAAAATAAGTGGGTGTCTTATCCTGACAGGAGGGGACTGAGTGACAAGATTGGTGTCAGTTCTGCTTCTGTAAGGACCGTCTGGACAGCTCATCAGCCTGCCCCAACACATCTGGAGGAGGAAGGGCTGCCAAGCCTGGTTACAGAATGGCTAGGCTAAATGTCCCTACAGCATGGTCTGCAGACTGATATGTCACAGACTTTATCACTACTTCTGCTGTTCTTTCAGCAGCGCAGGCTAGAGTGGAGAATTTCATTGGTTTGCTTCTAATACCTTTTTTTCTCCAGCTGAGATTTTGCATTCTTAATCTCTGCCTATAGGAGGGAAGGGTGTTATTTGTAAATTCAGAGGAAAAAGTCATGCATACTGACACTGCTTGTAGGAGTTTGACTCTGTGCAGAGAAAGTACCTTGTACCCAGGAACCTCACAATACAGCTTGGTTCCAAGGATTAGAGAATAGCAGTACTGTAATTTTAATTATTTTGATTTCCGCACTATTAGTTAAGTGTAGATATCATTAGGACTCAATACCCAGTTTCTCAGGAGTAGAGAAAATTTTTCATGAAAAGCAGTGTCCGAAAATCATATTTGTGTCAACTTGTGGCTGCACTATGTGAAATTTCTGTCATCTCTGTGGAACCTACCTCCTGTGTCAGTTTAAGATTACTGCTTTAAGGATACAGATTTTAACTCTTAAGTCTTACAATGTCATTGCAGCTGAAAATAATGTCTCATTTATATTCCTAAATAGCAATTTAGTTACAGCAGCTTTAGGTCTAAGATTTGAATTAATTTGTTTTTCCCATAAGGGTCTGTAACTTCAGACAGAGCAAGCTGGTGTAACTCTAAAGTCAGTGAAGCTATGATGATCTATGTTGTGAGGACTGGGTTTTTGATTACTCACTGGTTTTTTTGATTACTGGTTCATGAACTGCTTATGGAATTAAGATACAACACGTATCAGCTGTGTGCAGATAAGGGTTTTCCTCTTACATACGCATCTAAGTCTGCATCTCATGAATTTTTCAATGAGATTCTGTTGTTTTACTCACAGGCTTTTTGAAGATGCTGCTGATAAGTTAAACTTGATGGCACTGGCAGGCTTCCTTTACCAGCTCAAGAAGGCTTCTCAAGCCCAGCTTTTCCATTCAGTCACAGACACAGTTGATTACTCCCTAGCAATGCCAGGTAAATCACCTGAAGATCCCTTACAGAGTTCTGTATTTCATGTACAACTGTACTGCTTAAAGGACTTGCTTTGTATTCTTATAGCTGAGGTTTTTTTCCAATTGAGATTTCAAGATGATATAAATAAAACACGGTATTTAATCTAATAAAATCTTTCTGTAGGAACAATTAAAAGTCTTTTAGAAAAGGCTGCTTTGGACAGGGACCACATCCACACCTGCTGTGAAACGCTTCAGAGGACATTGATTTGGTTCTTGGGCTTTGGGGGTGTCAATTATCCACAGATACTTAATCACAGCTCCGTTTTGGAGCCAAATCCAGTAAGGAAACTCTGGTAAACATAGACCCAAGGCAGTGGATTTAGGTTAGACATTTGACATTGGGATAACCTCAGAAACGTTCAGAAAATAGGTGATGGCAAACAAAGCACACAACTGAAGAATGTTAAGTAAAGCAGTGGGATTTGTCCTGCTTGCTCTGCCCCAGGACAATGGAGAATATACCTTACAGTACAAAGCCTGTAGATTGTCATTTCCATCACTGTCTCAAATAGAACAGAAGGATTGGACCCAAAGGAAGATACTTCACTTAAATATGTACTATGCCTTTAGAAGTCACATTAGTCATATGGGCTTCGTTCTGTCGTGTGGCAGACAAATTTTTATCTGGTACATGTCTTCACTTTAATTGGTTTCCCCTCTCCCTGAAGTGCTACTTGTCATTTTCTTAGTGTGACATTTCAAGTTGTTTGGTTTTTGCTCTTGCTTATCTCCAGGCCTCAACATTAATCACTTTATTTTTTGATAAATAGTGACCCTCTTATCACATATGTAGTAGTCAATCAAAAATAGTTAGTAATAATGAAATTAAAATTAGGATAGAACAATTAATTGTGTATTTTTTAATATTAAAAGTGGTAACCAGGGGGCATGCATCTTTTTTCAGACATAAAAGCATTAGAATATTTTAAATGGGAGAATGAAGTGTATATCCAAACATTGTAAAAGTAACAGAAGATGAATCCCTTTCAATAGGAAGTAATGAGTATTACTGGCTTGGGAACAGAAAAGTGTGTTCTCACATTCTTTGCTTCTCATCCTTTGCTTGATAAGAAATACAAAAGAACAAACTAAAACTAAATAATTTGTAATGTATATTCTTTCCTGTAGATGTCACTAAAGGTTTTTGTAACTACTATTTTGGGTCTTAATATCTATTATTTAACTTGTTGCTTAATTTTGCTGCAATACTTCTTCAAGCCTTTGTCTTTAAAATCTTCCCAAAAGAACTAATCACTTAAATCAAAGTAAAGTGTGTTTAATAAGTTGTTCTTGAAACTTGGGTCCATCTCCTGTTCTTTTACCTGCATAGGCATAAGCTGTGTTTTATATTGATTTGGGCTTTGGTTTTGTTTTGGTTTTTTCCTTTTTTTTTTTCCTCTTTACCACTCCCTCCGTGTCCCACCCCTTTCCCCCCCCCCCCCGGCCCCCCCCCCCCCCCCAGCTATAGTACTAATAATTGTTAACCAGATTTAAATTATAATTTAGACATCTAGAGATGGAGGAGCTGCTGTTTCTTAGCTTCCATTTATTTTCTTACACTTTCTTGCAGGTGAAGTAAAAACTACCCAGGACAGGAGAAGTGCCCTTCACTTGTTCCGACTCGGTGATGCCATGCTCAGAATTGTAAGGAGTAGATCTCGCCCATTGCTCCACCTCATGCGTTGCTGGAGCCTGGTGGCACCTCACTTGGTAGAGGTAGGAGTAGGGGAGAAAATGGGAATGTGTGTAACAAGTGGCAAAGCTGAAAAAGCTGGAGAAGGCTTGATAGCTCTTAAAATGTGTATCAACCCTCAACGTTGTCAAATCTGGTTACACTCCTGTTGGTGTACTGTATGTAATGTGTCATATTGTGATACTGTCACTGAGAAGTGCACTTTGAAATGGACAGGGCCAGGGACAGTGTGTTGGATTTTTGCAATATGATACTTCCCATATGTCTGTGGTGAAAAAACATGAAACCACCCTAGGAGGCTACAAGTTACTCCTCCATGTACCTATTTTTCCACTCAAGATCTGCATCCTTTCAAGTCTTCCCATAAAAGGATTTTCCCTCATAAAGCCAGCTGAACTGGGAAGATGGTGACACTTTTCCCTTTTCCTTCCTTGTGAACCCTGGTTAGTGGCATCCCAGTAGCAGCCACATAATGGATTTCAGTCATAACAAATGACCTTTCCTCAAGCAAACTTTCAGTCTTACCTGGTGAAATGCTGATGTCTTGACTTCTCAGAGCTTTTTGGTTTGTATTATTGGTATGAATAAACATGCAGTACTTTCTTTCTGTTGGTGAGGTATGTGGTGTCATCTGCACGGGTCTATTGGGAGGATGCTTCTCTGGAGTTTTAAGATGAGCTGTTCAGTAAATTGCTATAGCACTTCATTTCCTTGACTCAAGAAAATGTGTGGACTATTTTACAGCCGAGTTTCGACATTGGGGAGTGTCTTAGAGGGAACCCCTCTAAGTGAAGTAGAAAGAGCAGAGAATAGTCTTGTTGTATGCTTTAACAGCCCTTTATTTGAAAAGTGGTGTATCTCCTGCCTTTGGATGCCAGCCTGAGACCACCACAAAATACTCTTCGTGTTTTGACCACTTCTAAGTCTTTAAAGATACCAAGCCAGTTTACACTCAAGTACCTTCCCTGTTTTTGGGATGCAGGCCTGGTCAGTCTTTTTGGTTGACTTCAGCATGGATGAATCCCCATTACTAGGAAGGGGCAACATCAGGGAAGGGACAGAACTCAGTGTAAACTGCATAGTTGCTCAAAACAATAACTTTATATCCAGACTCACTGGTTTTTAATTTTTTAATAATTCTTCCAAAGTGAGAAAGTTCTCATCACTGTTAAGTTCCATAAATAGCCTAATAAAAAGTGACATTTGGTTATGCATAGATAGGTATGGTGAATATATGCAGAATCTATTTTTTGAAGGGAAAAAATGGTCAGATGGTAGAAACAAAAGATTTCATACAAGTTCTGTTCTGTGGGTTTTATTATCTATTTATTTTTAGCTCCATGCTTTTTGAACTGCCAGCAAACTTTCATGCATCTGTGGGACTTTAAGCAGCTCAGAGTCTCAGTCGTCTGTTTCCATGGCAGGACTCTCACATTTTCATTACAGTGGGGTCCTTAGTCACATGAAGCCATTTTTAGGGTTCAGCAACGTGAAATGTTTATTTCCCTTAAAATTGTCTCACTAAAAGTAATTTTTTTGCTTGGACAGACTCTGATACTTCTCCTTTCCCTGTAGGCTGCCTGTCATAAGGAGAGACACGTGTCTCGGAAGGCCGTCTCCTTCATCCATGACATCCTCACTGAAGTGCTGATGGACTGGAATGAGCCTTCTCATTTTCACTTTAATGAGGCGCTTTTCCGCCCCTTCGAGCGTATCATGCAACTAGAGCTGTGTGATGAGGATGTCCAGGACCAGGCAAGTCAGCCCTGATCAGCATGCCTGTATCTGGCCTACCATGCCCATAAGAATGATGGTCTCTGGAGCATACTTGGACCACTTGAGAGTGTTTCCCAAGTTCCTTTCAAATTATCATCTTCAAGGAACCAGGAGGTCCCTGCCTACCTAAGCCAGCATGTGGTAGAGCATAGAGACATTACACCTGGCTTTAAAGCAATTAAATAAAACTTTTCTGTTATCTAAAAAATTATAAATTAGTCTAGACTGACACAGTGAAATCTAGGAATGTGTTTAAAGCCATCCCCATTCCTTCTGAAAGTCAATCTATGTATCAGTTCTGGCTTTTGGTTTTATTCTTTTAACCTCTCCTCCACTGCCTGCAGGTGGTCACCTCTATAGGAGAGTTGGTGGAAATGTGTTCTGCCCAGATTCAGTCAGGATGGAGACCACTGTTCAGTGCTCTGGAAACAGTTCACAGCAGCAGCAAGTCAGAGGTTAAAGAGTACCTTGTAGGAGAATACTCTATGGGTAAGGACTTACTGCACTGACTGTTTCATATGTGCTTTTGTTTCCTGGTCATATTCCTTGGGGACAATAACTAACTCAAAATACTCAAATACCCTACCTGAACAGTGACACTGAGCAGTGGTACTGCAATGTTCTATGACTGTACTGAAGAAATTTGGTTTATTAGTTGTGGTGGGAGGGAAAACAGAGATGCTGTTCTGACTTTTTATCCTCTAGATTCTGGCAAATATGTAGAATGAGAAGTGCTTCAAACCTAGTTGAATATTTTAGAGCAAAACAGTAGTACAGGAGTACTGAGCTTGGCTGCACCCTTGTCATTGTCCTGCTAGAGAAAGGAAAGCACACTGTATACAACCACCCTGTTTCATGTGGACTATCTCTTACTATGTGAAACATACTGCTTTTATACATCAGGGTAAGTGTGATAAGCTAGGCAAGTGCTTGTCCAGGAACTTAATCACAAGGCTTCAAATTGTTAGCAGTACTACAAACCATGTTTGCAGTAGGAATTATTCTGCATCCCTCCCAGAGATGTTTGCTTTTATGGAAACTGGGTAATATGGGCAAATCACTTTAATATGTCCTTTTTGCCTCATTATAAGGTATTTTTAACTGTTACAAGTCATGTGTGAGGCATATGGTTTGCCTCCTAAAATTTATCTTTCGGATCTGTTATGATCGATGGCAAAATGCAAGTGTATACAGCTTTCAAAGCCTGATAATCTGCTTAGGAAAACCAAGTCTGTTTTGTCACTGTATCAGAACAGTCTGAATAGTTTTCTGTGTGACTGCTGTCATCTTGACAGTTACCAAGGACTAAACCAGAAATCCCCACGAAACAGAAGGGTGAGCTACTGAGCTGAGTTGGAGGAGCTCAAACCTGCTCTTACCATATGGACAGTGATAAGCTGACCTTTTCCATAGGTAAGGAAAAAGGAGGAGTCTGGAAAGACAGCTTGCCTCAGGAGGCATATGAGCATATGAGGTTTTACTTCTAAGATTATTAGAGCATTTCTGTCTCTGCCTGGAATAGAAGAAGTTCTACAGATTCACTTAAATTATTGAAAAGCTGTTGGAAAAATCATCTGTATGAGGGATGGGGAAGAAGTCTCATCTTGTTACTTCCACAGGGAAACGCCAGGCCCCTGTGTTTGATGTCTTTGAAGCATTTCTAAACACAGACAGCATCCAGGTCTTTGCCAATGCCGCCACCAGTTATATTATGTGCCTTATGAAGTTTGTCAAAGGACTGGGTAAATATTTTTATTTCCATTTTATCCTAATAAGTCATGATATGTCAAACTTGATCCTGCAGAAGAGAGTTCACCTATGTAATTCACAGTATGGTAGGGAAGAGAGAGGCATGAAACTGAGTGCAGAATGCTTTCAAAAAATAAAATCAAGACCAAGGGATTATTTGAGAAGCATTTTAATGCTATCAATACTTCAAGTTGTTACAGCAGCAAAGAAAGATGCATCTAACTATTAAATGTCTGCTTCATTTGACCTTAATTTGCATGAGGATTTGCTTATTTTTATTTAAATAATTAAAAAACCAACAACATAAAAAACAAACCCAGAATATTGCAGAAATATTGCATTGTGCATTGACAGCATGGATTCTCTTCAAAAGAACAGGATATGTTTTACGTTCAGCAGTGAAAGCCACATGGCTTCTTTCTACCCTTGCCCACCTCAGCAGCGTGGTTTGACACGAGTGCTGCAAACCCGCTGAATCTTCAGTGTGATCATGAGCAGTGCAACTAACAATCCTCTGTCCCCATAGTTAGTATTTTCCTTGTGTTACCGAGGGCAGCAGAGAGCAGGCGTGTCAAGTCAAGGCAACCCTGCAGAGTAATTGTGGTGCTTCACCAGACTTCAGAACTGAGACAAATGGTGTTGAGTCATTCTGCTCCCATGATCATGTTCCCTGGCTTCCCCTGATCATTGGAATTTGACACTTTGCATTGAACTGTGGGAATGATAATTTTTTCCTTATGTAGATTGTGAAATTTCTGATAAGTGATAAAATGGGGCTTTTTTTTTATATACATATTAATTCACAGAGGTATCTAGATCTGTAAGTGACTCCCTTTGATTTAAATGAAGCACTAGCAGATCTAGTCTTTGATGTTACGCTTGTCTTATTTCACCATCGATTTGAACAGGGGCAGTATTCAACTTGTGATGACAGACCAGAATTGTAATTATTACTGCAAAAGAAAAACAAGCTTCTATGTCCAGTACCAGCAGAGGGAACTCATGTTCCTTCTGGAGAACTTAAAAGAACTTAAGCATTTCTTTAGGTTTCTTACTTTCATGAGATAAGTCTGTCCCCTTTATGGTTACATGCCAAAAAGCAAGATTTTTTTTTCTAAATTAAAGGTAGTAGTACTATGGGATACTTCAGTACTGAGCAGTAACAAATATACTACCATTTATGTGCATTTGAACATAAAACTAAAGGATTCAAACTTCACTGGCTGACTTGGCTGATCTCAGTAGACAAGACTTTAAAACTAGAAAAGACTTAAAATACCTTATGGACGGATTAAGTAAGGGCATAGAAAAAAACAAATCTAGTGAAAGGAGAATAAAGTAGGATTTAATAAAATGTTTTAATATTTATCTTGTGCGTTTTATGAAAGGAATGGCTTTTAAGGCAATGATGTGTTAATGTATTTAGGCATTTAGTAAAGGTTCACATTTGGCACTGAATGGGAAGTAGTTGGCTAAACTGGAAAGATGGTTATGAGCCAAGTATTCTGGAGTGGGCAGAACATTGGCTGAGAGGAGGAAAACAGACTGTATAGACAGGAAAAGTGCTGGAGTGAATGGAGTTATCCAGGGAGGAGCTCTGCAACAGGACGCCTTGCAGCTGATCTGCTTATTTAATACACTTAGTGAAGCCGACCTAAAAGTAGGAGTCTGCTGGTGCCACAGGGTTAGTAATGCCTGTGATGCTGAGACACTGGAGCCTGAGGATATCACACAGTTGAAACTTTGAGACCTTGACACCTGAATTAGACAGCAGAAGGAAATATTGTAGCACAAAATATATTGTAAAATTATTGTATTTAAGGAGTAAATAAACTAAAAGGAAGAATTTGTGATAGAAGAATTTTCCAGGGCAGTGGGGTGCAAATGAATAAAAAAAAAAAAGAGTATATTAATTGAGCAAAGGATGAGTATGAGCAAGTAATTTATACATCCATGGGAAAAAGCAGAGTGGAGTCAATAGGACAGATGAATACAAGACATTATTATAAGAACTCCTAAAGACTCTAATTAGAAATTATTAAACAGGCATGTATTTATTAAAGCGTTTATTAATATAAAAGTCTTTGTATAAACTGTGACCAGTATTACTATATTGTTTGTATGAGAATCTGGTTGTCGTCTAATAAGATCAAACAAAGGATGTTTTCTGGATTCTGTTCAGACATTAGGGCACAACTGAATAAGAAAGGAAAACTAATTCTGTGTTTGTTTCTCTTGTTTTGTTCTTCCCAATGCTGCCTTTCCTATCCTCAGGGGAAGTAGATTGTAAGGAGATGGGTGACTGCGTGCCAGGATCAGGATCTGTGTCTACAGACTTGTGCCTTCCTGCGCTTGATTATCTCAGGAGATGTTCTCAGGTATGCAGAATAATCAGGTACAGGCACTAACTGAGCCTAGGAAGCGGCTCTGACCTCCGGGCTTTGCAGCAATGGTTACACAGTTTGCATGAACACAACAGAATCTGTGGAAAGATGGTAATAACCTGCACTGCCAGATGGAGAGTGGCGATCTGGAGGAATCTCATACCTTCTAGGCCAGCTAACAGTGGGAAGACCGAGGAGATAACACTCAGACCCAAAGGGCACATGGGAAAACGTGAATGTTCAAAACCTAGTAGTAATTCAAATTTCCGTTAATTCTTGTTTAAACAGTTACTGTAAACAGTGTTGGGAATGAAGAAGGAAAAAAACCCAACCCTGAAAATTCTCAGATCTTAAGAAGAGCAACAGGTTGCACCCTTTAAAATGCAGCAGCAGCTTATCTGTACAATGAAAACATATCTGAAGCTGAGGGCAAATCTCTTACCATCAGAATGTTGGCATGTTTCCTGTAATCTCCTTGCACACTGCACAGATTATTATGCAGCGTTATTAGGACTTTTTTTGTCTGACTTTATAATGTTTTATTTCTGTCGTACCTGCGGGTCTTTCTGTTGGACCCAGGCCATGTTTTTTCTGGGTACAAAACAAATGCATAACAAAGGATATCATCATAGCTGAAAGAACTTAATATGTAAACTCTGACATAACAGGTGGATTCAATACACAGTCTGAGGGGAGAAGGAAAGAATAAGTCAGTTCAGAACAGTAAACAGCAGACATATCAAACTATACTTGCTATCTTGTTCACCTCAAAAAAATTTAGTGAATATCTATGTGTATATCTCATGTATGTGATACATACAGTGTATAGATAGAACATGGCTTTTCCTCATCCTTACAAACTCCACAGCGAGGCAGAAATATTTTCTCCTCTTTAAAAGAAGTAGCCATTTTTATCTTGTTATACCATTTAACCTGTCAGTAGAAGTGGAAAAGGAATGTCTGAAAAGAAATCCTGTCTGTATATTGCAAATACATGGTTTACTTTTAAAAGGCCTGATAAAATACTGATACTATCCCAGCTATAGCACAATTCTGCGTCGTTTGTATCTGTTGTGTAATGGACAACCCAGGCAATGAAGCTCTGAAGTAAAGCTGTACAGGTCTTTTTATCAGTATTTACTTAGTCCTTCAGAGCTCCAAAATATTCTGTGTACAGACAGTGGACCTTCTTAGGTCATAGGTGCAATTGGTAAGTAGTAACTTCTGTCATTCACAAATGAGGAGGGAGCACACTCCCTTCTCAAAATGTGTTACTTAAATTGCTTTTCTCCCTCTCTTTCTCCCCCCCAACCTCTTATTTGTCAACGAACAAAAGACTTCTGGTTTCTAGTTGTGTTTTTCATTTACGCTATTGCTAGATGAACAGAACAGACGCTGACGTCATGCTGCTCTCATAGATTTTTCTCTTTTCTTTTCTTTTCTTTTCTTTTCTTTTCTTTTCTTTTCTTTTCTTTTCTTTTCTTTTCTTTTCTTTTCTTTTCTTTTCTTTTCTTTTCTTTTTTCTTTTCTTTTTTCTTTTCTTTTCTTTTCTTTTTTCTTTTCTTTTCTTTTCTTTTTTCTTTTCTTTTCTTTTCTTTTTTCTTTTCTTTTCTTTTCTTTTCTCTTTTCTTTTCTTTTCTTTTCACTTCACATACCTCTGTTGTATGTGACAGCTTTTACAAGCTTTCTCATGTATATTTATCTTTTTCATTCTTTTTCCCTCTCTTTCCTCGCACCACCACTGCAGTTGTTAGCCAAAATCTATACAATGCCCTTGAAGCCCATCTTCCTCAGCGGCCGGCTGGTTAACTTGTCCCGAAGAGTGCAGGAGCAGTCAGCCAGCAGTGAGGATGGGATTGAGTGCATCCTTGCTGACTTTGATGATGACACTGGTAAGTGCACTGAAAGCAGTAAATGCAGAGTTAATCAACTGCTTCTTCCACATGTCACTGTAAATTCTGCCAACTGCTGAAAGCAAAAAGGAGGGAGGAAACTTTATAGTGTATTGTCTCTCTGTTGTCTGCACACACATGCACACACAGAGCTTGGAAGTTCAAGGCACATCATCTTCTTTGTTAAAAGATAAGAGCTCGTATATGAGAAAAATAGAATCCCTCTCTTGGGACAAGATAATAATATTTTAATTATCCTGACATTCATAATACAACCAGCATGTATTTCTGAGAGCTAACACAAAAATACTTTCTAAACCACAGCCAGTACAGCAGTGAAAACTTTTTAAGGGTGGTATTGGCAGACCTGCCTTTTACAGAAAAAAATCAGTGTTGAGCTAGAGTTTAGAAAGCTAAAGAATACTTGTTTAAATATGTTTCCAAATGTATGGCTGTTGAACTAAACTGTGTGTTTCTGAAGTCCATAAAAAGCACTATGACCTCCAGAAAAATAAGCAGCATTTGTCTCCTGATTATGTATGTGGCTTATATGGGTTATGGATTAATCAGATGTTTGATGGACTGGATCTATGTGGAGCCAAGCAGTAGAGGAATGCAGCCTTGCTGCCTCTGGACTCGTGACAGCCCTTCAGAGCAGTACAGTCACTTTTGAATATCTGAACTACTGAGCTGTTTGACCTGGCTGCCTCTGTGAAGAGCCAGCTCCAACCAGGCAGAAAGTAGGCTGACTCCAGTGCATTTCCTTCATGTGCATCACCAGAGTGACTCTTGGTACCTACTTTTATTGAGGCTTCTTCCATCACATGGATTGTCCTGTTCCACTGCTACCCTGGATAAAGGAAAGAAAAGCTGCTCTCTGAAAAAAGAAAACTATGAGTCCTAGTTAAAAAACAAACAAAACAAAGCACAGTCCTTTTACTTTCTTCTTTCTATGTTTGTGGGGTTTTTTTCCTCTCTGGAAATTTTAGGATGTTCACCTGGGATGTGGGAGACCCAACTCTGCTTTGAGTCAGGTCTGGGACTTGACCTCGAGTCTCCCCACCTCAGGTGAGCACCACTTGCCTACCGTTCTGAAGTGGCTCTGCCTGTCACTGTCCTGCTTGCCGTGAATAGAAGTGCCACCCTGCAGCAAAAAAGCCCTGATTTGGTTCTTGTCAGAGCTTAGCACTGAAGCTTTCACCCAATTTTTATTTAGCTGGTAGCAGTATTAGAACATTGCTAGGCAAACCGACATGACTAAGACAGAAGACTCTAGTGCTGAAAGTCAGTACCAAGATGGGACAAAATGTTTTAGCCTACTTTGCCATATGGTGGTGCAGAGCATTTTCACAGTGTATTTGATTCCATGCCAAACTCATCAAGAGGGTGTTTCTAAAAGATTCTCAGTTCTTCCAGATTTGAAGATAACCAGATTTTGTGCTGACTGATTTGTGATGTTTCCTAATCTAGAAACATCATTAAGGTCTATATGACTCCAAACAATGTCACCTGCCCTATATATAATACTGCCCTATGACAGTGGTGTGAATAAATAACCAACCTAGTTACTGAGCAGTGATTTCACTTGACTCTCAGGGAGACTCTTGCAGTCAACAAATGCAGTGCATCTTAAACAAAGTTCCATTGCAGCCTTTTTTATTGCTTTTGAAACATAATTGGCCAGCAAGCATCATGCAGATACAGACTCACATCAGCAGGGCTACCAGTGGCACAGAAGGTGAGCTTATTAGTGAACCAAAGTAAAATCCATTTTAGCATAATGAACCCATTGCCTTTTAAGAAGACTTAGCTCAAGAATAATGCTATACATTGTGGTATTATTATGAGTGTAATATGCAAGATCTTTGTAGCCATTCATAATATCATGGTATTTAAGTACTAGAAATTACTTCAGTGATCTGTGAAAAATTCAAGGGCAGCAATTCCTAACCATCTTCAAAATTGTATTGAAGGCTAGTTGTATTCTGTAATCTTTTGGGGATACATGTTTGCTGATGTAGATAAGAACTTGCAGTACTGCCTGTGTCTTAACTGCTGTTCTGGTCGTTGGTAAGCTCTGCCATATCCACATTTAATACTCTTTTATCTGTGACCTCTTAACAGCTAAAGATAACATGGAAGGCAGCCTGATGACAGATGCTTCATGAGACATTATTACTGATCAATTCTGGGTACCAAATAGAGCCAGTTAAATTATGGCTAGTCACCTTAGGATCCTTACCTAAAAGCATAACCTAAATGAGTACAATCCATTCTTGGCAGCACTTGCAATGGTAGTGTAAAATGTCCCACTTAAAAAAAAAAATAATTTAAAAACACAAGGTTAAACGAGTGGACTAGGGAGAGTAGTAAACTAAGAAGGAAGACCAGAATAAGGTGTATGTAGAGGAGGAAGGATCAGTCAAAGCACAAACTTAATAAGAAGGGAAGAAAAAGGAAACCATAATTTCAAAAACTGCCCACAACCATTACACAGCAACAGTGAACATACAGGAACCCACGATCTTGAAGTTAATTAGCTTCTTAGCCTCCATCACTTTCTGAGGGCAAGTTCTACCTGTGGTCAATGCAGTATCTCACTCCCAGTTTTTAATGTTTGTTTCCTTACTTGTAGGCCTTATCAATGTCTGGATTATTCTGCTGGAAGAATTAACAACTGCCATATCCAACTGTCCCCGTCAGCACCAGCCTCCTACTTTGGATCTGCTCTTTGAATTGCTGAGGGACGTTGCCAAGACACCTGGTAATGAAAGGGTTTGATTCAGTGTGGAGTTAGTAGAGCCCTGGCCCAAACCTCTTAGCATCCTGAACCACTTCTGCGAAGTGTGTTACTCATGCTAGAGCTGCACAGAGACATTCTCAAGTAGGCAGGGATTTTCTTAGAGCGTGATCTGTTGTTGCAGTTAGTGCATTGTTCTACGTTGCCAAAAAGCATCGTGTAAGAGTATGTTGAACATACTCTTATCTTGATTGCACAAATAAAGAGGTGCAGTAGTCTGTCAATGTCCTAGCTACAGAAAATGTTTGCCTGGTGTCTGGGAAATGGAAAAATAAAATTATGCAGTCCTGTAGACCTGCTGGGAAAGACAGCAGGTGAACAGTTGGCTAAATGTTCATATACTGCCTCACAACTAGATCCAAAACTGCTTACTCCTTTCATCCAACAAAAATGTTTCAGAGTCTGCTGTCTTCAGCATCACCCCCAACCTCAAGCTTGGAACAACTTAACAAATTTACTATGCATGTAGGCTTTGTAACCAAAAATATACAACCATCATTGTGTTTATTTTAAGGCCCAGGTTTTGGCATTTATGCAGTTGTACATCTTCTTCTTCCCACGATGTCTCTCTGGCTCCATCGCAGCCATGGTGACCATTCTTACTGGGATGTGGCATCTGCTAATTTCAAGCATGCCATTGGCCTTTCCTGTGAACTTGCAGTGGAGCACATTCAAAATTTCATACACTCAGGTATGTCGTAGTACTGTCACATCTACTGACAGTCATCAGTGGCACGTTAGTGAATAGCTACTTGGGGAGATGGTTTCGTTGCTTTTTGGTTGCTCAAGTATAAAATAAGAGGAGGAAGGTTAAAATTTTCTATTTGTTTGGGTTTTATTTCTTTCTTAGGGTTTAGAATTATGGAAAAAAATAACTTCTGAGGGACCTATGTTGTCTAGCCTCCTGCTCAGAGCAGGACTATCTTTAAAATTAAATCATCACAGTCTGTACTGTATTTTCCAAAAGAAGGTACTAAGACTTTGATCATAAGGAACTAGAATATCAGAAACAGGATCTAAACAGAATTTCTCCAGTACGAGTTAAGTCCAGACATTTTATAGTGTTAACATCAAAAGGATTGATCTTATTTCAGTTTGATGTAATGCATGTTTTAAAATTGAACTCTAGTGATTGATAGCTACATAAAAGTAATTTGGTTTTGCAATGTCTCTGAATAGCAATAAGTGTAGCAAGACTGTTTAATTATAACAAAAAGGCAATGATGTTAAAACCAGCCTGTGTCTTTTTGTTATAGATATTGGTTATGAAAATATGATCAATACCATGCTGAAAGATCTTTTCAAGTTGCTGGTAGCCTGTGTAGCAGAACCAACAGAAATTATTTCCAGAGTTGGCTGCTCTTGTATCAGGTAACACTGTTTACTCTGTTAACGTATTACAAAAAAGATGTCTTTATATTTTTTAAGAGCTTGTGGACTGACGAGTTTGGCTAACATCTTGGAAGAAGTCTATAATATATCTCTCTTGTTATTTGAATAATGAATTTTAGACTTACTAACCTTTTCTTTCTGTTTTCGGTCTGCTTCAGAACCTGTGATTTTAGGCATTACTCTGTGTGATTCCCATAAAAAGCACTTGTACATTACTTATATGCAATTAGTCAATTAATCCTTAAGAAAAATAATCAAGGGTCTTTCTGTTGGAATTCACAGGTCTTTAGAATTAATACTTTTCGCAGTCTTCAGGTTATTACAGTCATCATCAAAATAAGCACTATGTTATATAGTTACACAATGTGTGGTTCTCGTCCTGGCAAGATGACTACTTAAAGAGGAAAAGCAAAGGGAAAAAAGAGTCAAAACTATACTGTAATTACAAAATACAATTACACTATAGTATCCACTATAGTGTAATTACAAAAGTAGGTCAGGGTAACAAGTGAGGAGATTGGATATCATTAGTTAGCTACTGAAGTAGGCCTGTTGTTCGGTTTCCAGCCTTCTCCTGTTACAGGTAAGAATTGTCTAGTTCCTTCTTGACCATGGGAACGTTTTCCTGTGTCCTTCCAGGTATGTGTTAGTGACAGCAGGGCCTGTTTTTACTGAAGAGATGTGGAGGCTTGCGTGTTGTGCCTTGCAGGATGCATTCTCTGCCACTCTGGAGCCAGTAAAGGTATACTACCTTTTCACTGACAGTCAAAATGTAATCACACTAGTTATAGACTGATTAAGTTTTGGCAGGTTGCTTTTGCTTTTTCAGAAAAGCTTTTGGGTACAGAGCCAGGAAAAGAAGCATAAGGATTATGTGGTACCTTTTGTTATTTGTACATAATGAAAGGTGTTGGATCAACCATGGAGATTGAAAACAGTTTTTCTAAACATGTACAGACACCACTAGTTGCTAACAGTCCAGGCATTTTAAATTGCTCTGCAAGTATGAAATTAGAAGACTTAAGGAGGTGAAAACTTACCTTTTAATCCATTTCTTCCTCTGGGCTTGCTAAAACTAGACAGAAGACAAAATTTCCTACTTGATCCTGTAGCTGCATGCTTCACATAGATTATTTTTCAACTCACTATTGTTCACGTAACAAAAAATTCTGTTAAGTCATCACAGGCCAGAGCACGTAAGAAGCTATAATGCCTTTGCATCAGATACATCAGATACTAAATAGCAGGTGATCGCCTGATGGTAATGGGACAGATTACTGAATCTTGTGTTACACATAAACAGGCTGGACAATGCTACAGTGGCTTCATTTAACGCACAGTGAAAGTCTGATGTTGTGTCTCTCTATAGAACCTGTTGGGCTATTTCCACAGTGGTTCTGAAAGCTTTAGTGGAGATGCCTGTGAAGTGAAGGTGGCAGCCCCCTCCCTCTCGCCAAGTGCTGAAGCTGAATACTGGAGAATCAGAGCCATGGCACAGCAGGTACTGACTGACATTTCAAGGCAAGTCAGAGAGCCTTTGAAATTTGGGGCTTTTCTTTATGAAAGTACATCTTTATCACCACCTTCCTCACAAACCCTATGGGCAAAGACTTCCTCGTCACCAGACTAACATTTATTTGTCTAACAGTAATATTCAGAAAAAGTAATAAAAACTAGGGGGGAGGGGGAAAGGAACTTAAAACTGTCCCCCTGTAAGTAGGAATTAGGAATGCCTAGGGTGGGGGAAGATACAAAGGTACCTGAGGAGGACTGACAATAATCCTGTTGTGTAAATGGCAACCGTAGCGTACATCAGTGGAAATGTTTCTGATAGTGAAAGGGAAATAGTGTCATTATGAATCCTCATCTAGGATGTCTTGTACATTTCTGATTTCTCTGTTAAAAAATTTATCAGTTGAAAGGACAAAAATGCAGTGGAACAGAGACTGTGATATGAAACTAGAAAAACAAAGTTTGTTTAACCTATTAAAGCAGAGATTGAAAAGTAATTATTTTTTCTCCATAAATACATTGGTGTAGATTGCAGAGAAGAAAAAGCATTACTGAGAAGTAGAGGATAATGCTGGCATTGAACAAATTATTTAAAACTCACCACTAACTCCTAATCAGCAGAACAAGCTTGGAGACAACCTTCTCGGGGTCCTTCTGACTGCAATGGAGCTTGTTCATTTTATGAAAGTGGTTATATGAAACAAGTTCCTTAAAATACAGCAGACTGAACTTAATGACCTGCAGGGTACCATAAAATGGTAAATACTGTATGGCAGTTTCAGCATGGGAAAGCAGCTGGATTAAAAGAGCCAACAGATGTTTGGTGTCAATTTGACTTGATTAATCATACCCTGATGCTGCTTGAAAATCTGAGACACGCAGGCCAGAATTTGTGATCACAAATAATGTGGCAGTGGCAGACTCTGAATAGAAAAAATGTTTTAAATTAAGTTTTAAAGACACAGAACTCAAGAAGCAGGGAATGTGGCATTTATACTTTTCTTGTAGGCCCTATCAGTGACACTCCCTGAGTCACCCTCAATGGGGATTTGACACAACTACTAAGCTACAAAGCAAAGCTACAGCAACTGACAGCTGTTTACCCATTTCCCACCCAAAGAATTGCAAGTTGGGTGTCTGTTGTCTGTCTGTAGCTGAAAATAATCCTGTCAACAACCAACCTTTCTAGGTACAACAGGCTAACTATGCAAATAGGTCCTTGTCTCCACTATACGTGATATTTTCTGACAGTAGCATACAGACAACAGAAAGCTTGTTTTGGCTTTTGGTATTATTCCTTACACAAGTTCAAAGAAAAAGATGTCTGTTCTTTGCCCAGTGCTCTGCTGGGTGTCTGGAGGGTAGCCCCATGGCTCTGAGGCTGTTTTACCAAGCCAGCATTCTTCAGGGAAGATCTGCCTGGGAGGACACCTTGCATTCTCTCCATCACTGTAAAATAAGTCATCATAACAGATCTTTCACGATGCACCATCCCCAAGGACCCAGCGCAAGTGCTAAACTGATTGTTTCATGTAACTTGCTGTTTACTAGGTCTTCATGCTGGAAACTCAGTGCTCCCCAAAGACTCCCAGCAACAAGGAAGGGTTTGAACATGCCCAGTCGTGCGTACTCATCATTGACCTGCCACCAGATAAGAAACCAAATGGGCATACCCAGAGAAGGTAAAATGTCTTCTCAGGAAAGTACTGTGTCATTAAAAGCAAGATAAAAATACTGTTCAGCTGGCAGAGATGTGAACAGAGCCTGGCAAACCACGCTTCTCCATAGGTCTCGTCAAAAAAATGAAATACACCGATCAAATACAAACTAGGTTTTGTGACACAGGGCACAACAGTTTGCCACTATCTGCTCTCCAGATGTTCCCATGATCTTACACTGGTGAGCAGGGATGTGCAAGAGCTGTTAAGTTATAGACAAGCCTGTGTCTGGGTTTATAATGTGGCCCTTAGAAAGCTAAATAAGGAAAACACTTCTAATAGATAGTAAAAGTTGGTAGGTTACAAATGCCTGAGGGATACACAAAGCCTTCAAGTAGAGGAAATGGAGATGCAATTAGGAAAAGAATTGTCATAGGAAATACTGGGAAAATCTTTCCAATATTGCGATTCTTTTTGATAAGAAGTAGAGTTAAAAATATCAGTTTGAAGAAAGCTTTGGAAGTACTTTCAATTTTTTAATTATACCTAGCAAATGAAATAATACCTGCTTCTCTAATGGGCTTTTAAATTCAGTATTACTGGATTAAGAGGGTACAAAAAGTTAATGGATAAACTGGAGCAACATAAATTGAAGAGACCACATCCAAAGCTGCAAAAGTGTCAGTCTATTGATCTAGGGAACATTGGTTTTGCTTGGCACTTCCTTTTTGTGGAAGTTCTTCTATACATTACCACCTCAGAAACTCATGCATTTGCATGACAATCTGATCCTGTCAAAGAATATTTCTTTTTGCTTGCACTTGGTTGTTTAAACAACTGCTGTACCATCGACAGGGCCAAGAGTTAGAGTTCTGCATTCAGGGTTTGTGTTTGTATTGCAAGGTATGTAATATATGGCATGACATTGTCTTTTACTAGGTTACCTGCAGGTTACCTGCTTCTGTACCACTTCAGGTGTTGTCATTCAAAACTGAACTATTGCTTGCAACAAGGAGCCAGAATGTGATGGTCCTTGTGAATGGACAGGAAGAAAGACCATGCACGATGTCTCTGTTCTTACGCAGCTGTAGAGGAGTTTCCCCGAAGAGCAGGTGCTCTGTTGCTTTGCCTTCAGAGAACAGGGCCCTGCACAGAGACAAAGAAGGGTTGAGATAACAGCATAAACGCTTCCTTCTTGGGAAAATCTCTGCCTTATCCACAGGGTTGCAGAGCATTCTTGTTACAATGAATGCGAAGCATAAGAGTTGGGGTACTTCCCTCTCATGGCACATAAAGCCATGGTGGTCTAACAGGCTACATTCATAAAGGTAGCGTGGATCTTGCTTATTGTTAAACAAATAAATAAATGAAACTTGCAGTTAATACAAACTCTGAATGCTCTCACATTGCGCTTTGTCTAAACAACTACAAAAAGTGTATATGCTGATAGGCAAATATTACCCCAGCAATGCTCATTTTTCACCAAAACAGGGCTCGAAAGTTGACTGTGCCACTGTTTCTCATATTATTTGCTACGGCAGTGCAGTAATATGCCAGTCTTGCATGCTAGTGACTGTGGCCTTTCAAAAGTTTTACTTTAACCTTAGTGGGTTTTCTCTTCTCCCTTTTTGCTTTTGTTTCCTTAATGCTGCATTGTTTCACAGGAAGCTGGGGTAAGGAAGCTTTTCTTCTTCCTAAAAAGTAATAATATATTTCAGTTTGAAACTTTGGGCAGAATAAGAAAATACTATCCTTAACCAGCTTTGGCATTGTGTGTTTTCACCTAGAGCTCTCTATTAGTTTCTTTTGGAATCAAGCAGTACTTTAAACTGTCCTTGGAAATTGACTTTTTGGCTATTACGAGGAAAAGCAGGTCTGCATTCTGATCCTGCTTTTGGAACAGGATTAGTCTCTTGAAATCAATGCAAGCAGTCATTTAACTTTATACATGCTCTTAAAAGCTTTTCTGAGTCAGAGCCTCTAATGAGTTTTGCAGCTGAAGATTCCCCATAAAGAGTTCCAATGTGTGTATTAATCATCAAGATTTCAGCACTGTCAGATAAGACTATTGAATTTTACTGGTGTATCAGCACTGATAGCTGTGTCATCGTAAGCAAACTGACATAGGTAAATTAACCCTAGAAGCATAGTTTTGTCTGGCCTATGGCTTCTACATGGCCAAGCATATGGTAGTCCATCAAAAGTCTTGGGACCTGGGTGGTTTTGTTCTGTTTTTAATCAGGACCATTTGTGTGCATTTTAAGTCAATTAACAAAATTTTGAGAGTAAAAAAAATTCAGAAAAATGCATATTTTAAAGTGTTGGTTTCTCAAAAAAAACCCAGACTTTTTGTTTTGGTGTTTTGAAAACACTTCTGAAAGTTGTTTAATGATAGTAGAACAATTTTTTTAACAAAAAAATTAAAGGTCTACAACTGAACAACTCATGTTACATGAAGGTTTCATTTGACTTAGACCTAAAACTTCATTATTGCAAGCAAACTGAAAAAAATCTCTTCCTCACTAGCCAGCAGTGCTAATTAAATTGAGCCATCATAGTTCCCTAAATCAAAACAAGTATTACTATGTATACCAGAGCATCAGCCCCATTAAAACATTGCTGCTGCAATTCTGTGCAAAGACTTTTTTTCAAATACTTTAAGTTAGGTTTTACAATTTGTATTTTTAAATCCATGAGACATGAAACAACAATCCTGTCCAGCCTTTCTTCTTCGCCTCCCATACTATAAGTCTCTCAGTGTTAAGCACTGGGGAATGACGTGAAAACTTTGGCTGGAGGACTCTGCCATTCCTGGGTTCCCTGTACAAACTAAAAACCAGTGAGATCTAGACCAGATCACAGCATCTCTCTAACAGGAGCACAGCTAAGACTCACCCAGCGATGTGTGTGAGAAACAGGGTTAGGAACAGATACGTCTATGTTAGGCTCTCAGTATTTAATTGGGAGTCTTAAGAGCAGAGAAAAGTTCCTTCAGCAAGACTTAAGCTTCTTTGCTGGTATTTCTGTAGATTTGTTGTTGTTGGTTGGCTCTTTGTGTATTATTTTTAAGAAGTGCTCCTGCCACTTGTGGAAATGGAAACCCAGTTATAAACTAGTTTTGGTCTCAGTTTGTCATGGTAAAGTTAAGATTGGCTGAAATAGCAGTGGAAGAATTTTAAGGATATTTCAACTTAGCCAAATAGTCAAGGACCAGTGGCAGATGTGCTGCATAATTTGTGTGCAAACAAATCCCTCAGTTACAGCAGGCTGAAATATTGAGAGTACTTGCAGCTGCCATGAAATTGAAACACTGAATATTTAATCCCCCAATATTAAACATCTCTCAACAAAAGGACAAAGATTATAATAGAGCTTTGTTTCAATACCACCTCTGCACAAGTGCCACTAGTGTTCTTGCTGTGGACAGTTACTTTTCTTAACCACTGAAAGTGTCTTCCCTTCTAGGAAAGTATTTGAAAGAGTAGCTGAAAGACCATTCTAGACAACTTAATCTTCCTCCACTTTTTTGTAACAAGGCTGTGAGAATTTGGCCTTTCATTTGCATCCTTCTTGTTAGATTCTGAAATATGGAGTATTCTTGTACCTCTATTAAAAGCACAATGCACCATTTTTATTTTATTTTTTTCCTTCCCATGCTTGGTTTACCAAGTATTCCTTTCAGGACGATAGTGGTGAGCTTACTGTCCCACCAAGTACTGCTCCAGAATTTATATGACATCTTACTGGAAGAATTTGTGAAAGGCCCTTCTAACTTGGAGGAGAAAATGACAATACAACTTCTGGAAAACAAGCTGGCTGGTTTTCTCAGGTACATCTCCATGCAAAACCTGGCTGTCATCTTTGACTTGCTGCTGGACTCCTATAGAACAGCCAGAGAGTTTGACACCAGACCAGGGTTGAAGTGTTTGCTGAAAAAAGTGTCTGGCATCAGTGGAGCTGCCAACTTGTATCGCCAGTCAGCAATGAGCTTCAACATCTACTTCCATGCTTTGATTTGTGCAATCCTGACAAACCAGGAGCACATCACTGCAGAGCAAGTGAAAAAGATCCTCTTTGAAGATGATGAGAGGAGCACAGACTCGTCACAGCAGTGTTCTTCAGAAGATGAAGATATTTTTGAAGAAACTGCCCAGGTCAGTCCCCCACGAGGGAAGGAGAAGAGGCAGTGGAGGGCTCGAATACCATCTCTGAGTGTACAGCCCATCAGCAATGCAGACTGGGGATGGCTGATCAAGCGGCTTCATAAGCTCTGTATGGAACTGTGCAACAACTACATCCAGATGTATCTGGACCTGGAGAATAATGTGGAGGAGCCTCCAGTGTTCAAAAGTGACCCTTTCTTCATTTTACCATCCTTTCACTCAGAAACCTCCACCCCATCAACCGGAGGGCAATCTGGGAAGGACACCCCATCGGAAGATGACCGGAGTCAAATCAGGGACCAACTGGGAGATAGCCTGATGTCCCGAGGCGGGAGCGGAGAAATGTTGCTGCTACCCTCACCCCTAAGTCCTAAACCAGAGAAAAAGGAGCAAACCAGGAAAAAAGAATGGTGGGAAAGTGCTGGCAACAAGATCTACACCATAGCCACTGACAAGACGATCTCTAAGCTGATGACAGAATACAAGAAAAGAAAGCAGCAACAGACCATGACATCCTTCACCAAAGAGGTCAAAGTGGAAAAGAAAGCGGAGCTCCTGGGTGCAAGAGGGCCAGACTCACCCATACTCCAGCGGCCACAACATCTTATAGATCAAGGTCAGATGAGGCATTCATTCAGTGCTGGTCCAGAGATCCTGAGACAAGAGAAGAGACCACGCTCAGGATCCACAGTCAGCTCCCTGAATATATCTGTCAGGGATGCCGAGGCCCAGATACAGGTAGGACATACTTGTAGAATGCTAGTAATAATCACAATCAGTAAAAAGGCACCTATAAATATTTTTTCTACAGCTTTTATTATAATGATTATAATCTCTTCATTAAATGTCTTCATTACATAAAGAAGTCACCATGATGAGGACTGAGTATTTTAGCAGCTGGCACTGATAAAAACCTGATTCTGTCCTGTCAAAAGAAAAGTCAGTCTTGAGGGAAGTGCTGTGAAGCAGTACAGCTTTCAAGAGTGCTTCTGTGACTGGGGCCAAAGCTGCACTTCGTCCTGAGAGTTAACAGCCTGCAGTGAACTCACTGCTTACTGCTAAGGGCTTTAGGCCCCCTAAGGCTTTTGAAAATGTCATGCTCCTTGTCACAGTGCTTTTGTACTCAGTAAGGGTTTTTTTGTTAATTCCACAGCAGAAATAGTGGGCTCTGTTGCTTATCAGAAATTTCCTGCTTGCATGTCCAAGTGAACACATCAGTGAAAGCATGAAGTCTTTGTTCACTGTGGGATGAAATAAATAGAAGGTGATGAAGGGTGAGCATGATACCTGCACTACAAAGTCAAACAATGACTTACAGTACTGAATGTGAATTAAGAGGGCAGCGTGAACATTAAATTAATATGCTGGCATAACTCAGTCCTCTTCATGAGGCTACAGCCACCAGATACCTTATTTTCCATCTTAACGAGTCGGCTTATCTATTTGGAAAGATCTTCTAAAGAGCCTTCTTTTGTATCCAATTTGTTCATAGGCATGGACCAACATGGTGTTGACAGTCCTCAACCAGATTCAGGCCCTGCCAGACCAAACTTTCACAGCCCTGCAGCCAGCAGTGTTCCCCTGCATCAGCCAGCTGACCTGCCACGTGACGGACATCCGCGTCCGCCAGGCCGTGCGGGAATGGCTGGGAAGAGTGGGCCGAGTTTATGACATCATCATTTAAACCCAGCTATGCTCTGTTGCAAAGGGGAGAAGACATCCAAGGTATACAGCAAAGAAGTATCTGGAGTCCAGTAACTGCCTATTTGTTGGTGATAAATTAAGAATCAATGAGCTTGTTGATGTACATCCTCTATCCACTTGAGACTGTGTGTCCCTCACTCACACTAGCAAAGGAGGCAAAGCATGAGTGTGTCCAGGGAGGGCTGGAATGGCCCCAGAACCCAGAAACTGCCAGTAAATCAGGTTGGTACCCAAGGGGTGGGTGATTCATTTCAGTAGTCTTCATTTTATTTCAAATTTGCAACAGTGGGAGCCACAATAAACTGCAGCGGAACTTCCACACTTGCAATTAGCTGTGAACACAACTGTCATTTGGGTGTCAAACCAGGCCAGTAAGCCTACGTAACTTCAAAAGAATAAATAAATAAAAGTCAGGAAAAAGGTGGGGCTGTAGGACAGGCAAAAAGGTGACATGTGTTAAGCGTTACTTTTTTTCCCTTCTGAAATTAGCATGAGAGAAGAAAGCTAAATGAAGATTATTGTAGTAACTACATGCCTCACTCACTAGAGAAGGTGGGAATTTATTTTGCTCTGAGAAGAGCCTTTGCTCTTGCATTTAGGGTAGCTAATAAGTGACTATTATTGTATCCCAGGTCTAAAACTGGTGAACCAAGCACAGACTATTCATCCTTTCATTGCTCTTGTGGAGTATTGCTTGATGAAAAATGGCACTGTCAGGCTGTCTCTCTGCACTCTACCCTGGCTGCCTCTTCAGCTGTGCCTACAGCTGATAATTTTTCCACATGTCTAATTCCCCCTAAGGGCAACAGGGAAGTTTGTTTTGCTGTTTCCTGTGGAGCTGGGGGGGAAGACACCACAGAGGAAACACCAGGATGTGCCAGTATCCAGCATTCAACTAAACAGAGACCAAGTGTTCCAGTTTAAGCAACGCAGCAGCTACGTTAGCTTATGCTTCTACTGGAAACGTGTATGTTTGCTTATCCAGAGCTGCTGTAGCCAGGAACACCCTTATCACCTTTGGCAAACTTTGCCTATCACTCCACATTGAGCTGAATCAAGATGGAAGATGGTCTGAAAGGAAGGTAGCTTTGCTGTTTCCTTCCCAGATCTTGCCTGCTGCTGTAAACTGAAGGGGACAGATCCTCGTGGAGGTATATCCCCCTCTGCCCTATAGGGACTGCTACAAGTTGCTGATGTTATTAAGGAGGAGGAGAAGGGGAAGGATTGACTGCTGTGTTGTCAGATACATGTGTGGTGCTGTTCACGCGGGATAGCAAAGGGTTACCTTGTTCACATGTCACGGCCTTTGGGACATTCCATCTCATACTCCCATACTACAGAATTTGTTGATTAGAAGTTGAAATAATTTGTTGAAAATAAGTTAATCAACTTAAGAGTGACCCGTTAATGATGTTCTCCCAAAGCTTTAAAATGTGCACACTAACTAAATATACAGCTTTAGTCCCTGCTCCAAAGCATCCTCAAACATCTTTTTATATCAGGCCTGGATTTTGCACGACTGACACCTTTTAACATCTTAAACGTAGAAGAGCAGGGGGGAGCCAAGAAGCTCCACTGAACAGCCATCACCCAAGCTGCTGTGTTTACAGAGTGTCTGCCATTCTCCTCCTGCCTTTTCGCTCCACTGCCTGCTTCCCATTTGGCACCAGCTACACTTGTGTAGAGAATATTTGTCCCATAACTTTCTGTAGTGTCAGTCACACTGTTTCCCTTTCTTTCAAAACATCCCTCTGTTAAATTGTTTCAAGGACATAAAAAATTCCTTCCACCTACACTGACTTTATAAATGAGAAATTTATCAATGTTATCAATTATCAGTTTCCCCCAACAGTTTTAATACTTCCTTGGGGACAGGTGACATTAGCCCTCAAGATGTGGGAGAGTAGTGGCATGGTTTGATTTCTGTTGCTATGTCTTAGACCAACCCCCCTTAGATAGAGTAAGGGGTGGTTATATTTTTTGTTAAAGTTTTTTATTGGGCATCTATACAGAACTGCTTTTAAAGCAGTACATTAATTAGGCAGCAACTGAAATCAGAATAATGAACTGTATGCAAAACACCAAACCCTGCTGTTTTTCACGATACATGCATTGAATGGTTGCACATCCTTGCTGTACTAATCTAAAACTAAAGCAAATTCCTAAACTATGTTGGAGGAGTAAAATTGGTAACAGTACCAATGGACTCACTCAGGACTCCAGAAGAGGGCCTAGTATCTAAGAAACACTGTGGTTATGTGTTGTGGCTGCAATACAAAAATCTAAAGCTCTAGGGATGACAATACCACCTCCATTCCCCTCCTCAAGCCCATGTGTAGTGTTATTTGATTAGCTACTATCTTGACCCAAAATATAATTTAATTTCAACTTTTTATGCTACAAATATCAAACAAGAAATGAGTAGGAGTAAATTTGCTGTACTGCCATTGCCCTGTTTAAACTTTGCTCTCCAAATTACGCACTAAGTGCCCATTGTCACCCTCTGTTTATTAACACCCCTCCATAAGACATCATAAGTAACTTTGAGTAATTCCAGAAATGTAATTTAAAAGGATGGGGGTGGAGGATGAAGAAATCTTTAAAGTGGCAAGCTTTACATAAGCAAAGTTTAACGTGCTGTTCTTCCTTTTCCCTGTACATAAAATGGTAAGCAGGGTGGGAGAGCAGCCTGTGGCCGTTTCAGGAACCATTAATCTGAGATGCAGAAGTTTTCTGATGCACCTCCAAAATATAAATAAATAAATGAATGAATGGAGCCGGTTCCTCAGATTCTCAGCTATTTTTTTTTTGCTAGTTTAGCCATAGACATCAGCAAGCCTCAAAGCAGTACAAGAGAAAACATGTGAAGTCACTGTTTCATAGACCTGTACAGGCTATTTCATGTATAATTTGGGCTTAAGGCTGCCAGTGCTCCCTTCAGGCCTCACAAAGCGAGCTCTTAGCTCACAGGAGTCTGCCAGAACCAGCCCAGGAAAAAGATCCTGTCCTGAGCTGCAGAAGGGGCCTCCCCAGCTCCGACCACCCTGAAAATGTCCAGCTGTACCCCACTACAGCAACTTTTCAGCTTTCCACTTGTCAGTGGGCAAGCACCTCAGTTAGTAGCACAAGTTGCCCTTGTATCCACACATACATACATATGTCTTTCTTAGATAAGCCATTCAAATCCTTACTTATAGCCCCATAACAATGCAAGAGTCACCACCACTATCTCTTTCATGTCTTTAAGATGTTAAGACACAGATTTAATACTCTCCTAGAGATAAACACTCACGTGAGATATAACTGATTTAATTTAGCATCTAGAAACTATTATTAGGG
>NW_010177581.1:56856-74196 GCF_000695765.1 Mesitornis unicolor
CATAGACTTGGGCAAAACTTTCCTTGTAAAACTCTTCAGCACAGGCAACACAGCCTTTGCTTTACCACAGATCAAAAAAAATCGTGTCCTCTGGACTATAGCTGGCTCATGTCAAGCAGAGTTTACACCTGTGACTTGTAAGGTGTAAATTGCCTTTCAATTTGAGCTTCAAGTTTTGTTTAAAACCTAAACCTTACTGTAAATTCACTGATAAATCCTCACCTGCCAGAGATATAACCCCCACCTCTAAATACCTTGTGTTTCTATACATATTCTCCGTCTGTACTTGATACAAACAGTAAGATGCTGTTGTGTCTCCACTGCAGAGCTCGGTGCAGCACTCCTTTGCACGAGTGGCAAATGAGTTAGCAAGTGGAGAGGTCTGGCTCCATGTACTGCCTGCACTTTGTAATTCTCTTCACAGCTTAGGCCCACACTGAAAGTGCCCAGGCTGTTGAAATCAATGCAAGTTGCATACCTGGATGTTTTGATTACTCAGGACTCGGTTCTTGAATCCTTCAATCCCTGCATGCAGCTTCACAAGTTCTCAGGAAAGGAAGTCCTGTACAGATCCTGATGTCACCCTCTCTGCTGCTGTCCTCTGTACACCTCCTGCTTGGAAAAATCCACAAGAACCAGCGCATATTCCCATGCATCGCAGCGCCCCAAAACTAGAACCTTCACTTTTGCACAGATTCAGTTTTAACATGTAGGAGGCTGACCTTAGCAAGCCAAAGTAATTTATTTCTATCTAGCTCCAATGTGTAGAAGCTTATTCAGAAATTGAGTGTGTGGTTTGGCTATTTTCACCTTTAGCAATCCATTCTAGAGTGCCATTACTCAGTGATAAATTGGTTTTAATTCACAGAAAAAAAACCCAACAAAAGAGTGAGGTTTCTTTCCTTGCTCTTGCTTTTATGAGGGCATGCTAAGATTATGCTTAAGCAAGCGATTTACTCATTAGTCTGGTTATAGTAATTTCTGGGAAGATCTATGCACAGTGCTAATCATGGCATATGATATGAAATACAGTTAGATTTGGGGTTTGTTGTTGTTGTTTTTTTCAATTTCTGATCATTCTACAATTGTTTGAAGAAATAATGCAATACCATCTTTTTTTTTTTTTTAAAGAATTTTCTCTTCATTTTTTTATTATAAAGGGACCAAGTTACCATAGCACAGAAGCACAAACGTTGGATTTTATGCAATGTAGATAGCAGCATCCGGCAGCTAGAGCTCCCACTTCACTGAACTTGCCTATTTTGAGTAGAGCATCTACAGGGACACAGCATAAGGGTCTCTTAGCAGCCCTCACCAGCAACGTGTTTGGGATGCCAGGAGGTTGTACAGCTGCAAGGAAGAAGTTGTTGCTCCTCTTTCTGTTGTTTCCAGTAATCACCCTCAGAACATACACTTTATATGTGACACTAACGGTATGATACCATACTAACCAAACATGGGGGGCTGGCTATTTAAAAAGAAGCTATATAAAGCACATGGCATAAATACACATCAGTCTTTTCATTTAGTGCTCAGAGATCTCCAAGCTAAAAACTAAAAGCAGAGGGAAGAAATGCCCTAGTTCTGTGAATATCAGTAGAGCTACAGTGTATGATCCTGGATTAATACAATAATGAGCTCACCTGTGGGACCAGATCCCTCAAATTCCCTTTATTTTTGGCAAATCTGCAAGTTGAGGTTTGCATAGAGACTCCCACTGCCACATTGAATCAGGGGACAGAGTTTATGGAGGGCATTTTTTTTTGTTAAGAAACATGGGAACAGGATTGTTTCAATCCTTTTACCCCAACATCCCAATTTTCAAAAGGTAGTTATATATTTCCATAAATTTCATCAAAATACCATGGAGCACTGGGGCCCTATTTCCTATCTGTGCATTTGGTTCCTCTGTGCCGCAGTGAAATGCCACACTTCCACAAGAAGAGAGCTGAAATGAGAGAGCGGAGCTAGCAGAGACACAGGTCCAAGTAAGGGACAAATATCACCTCCACAAGCAGGCTGTGGCTCCCAAGCCCCTGCTCTGCAGAGGGAAGCAGGGGTTGATACCAAAGGGAAAACAGGCAGGCAGATGGGAGAAAGAGATGGAAAAGTATGCAATGACAGCAGCAAGCACGTTCTTTCAGTTCCCCCCACTTTCTAGTCTCCCTCCTCTCCCCCTTTTTTGTCATTATTTGAGAGACTGCAAACACACTTCCATGGGCCCTTCAACCAGAACTGAAAACCGAAAGCAAGCCAAAGGGAGTAGACACTCCATTTTGCCAAAGATCTAATCCTTTCCTGTTCAAAAACTAAAGTCAAATTTTATTTCTATGATGATGGCTGCCACAGGAAGCATTTTGCCACAAAACATGATTCCCAGGACTTCATCTCTCTAGCTGTATATTCAGAAGAAGCCACTAATATGTTTTAAGAGAGACTATAAATCGCCTTGCCAAGCAAGTGCTTACATTGGGTTTACCTTCTACTGAGTTCATAACCCAGCTGCGATTCCCCGGTCTCATCCATGTTTCCTTCCTCTACCTTTCTGCTCTTCTTTAGGAAAACACCTCCCAGTGTCCGCCATGTCCTGTTGTGCTGCTAGCTTTGTTTTGTCCTCGGGTGTCCAGTGGTCAGGCAGTCACTGTCAGCTGGCTTGCAAATTGTATTTTGTGTATATTTTATTCTGACTGAATTCTGAAATGGAAATATTTTAAAATAAGAATTAAATTATTTATGTTGCTTGTGTTGTAGAATAAAGAAGCAAATGCAAAATAAATTATGCTTTGGTTTTGTCTAAAAGTTATTTTACAGTTACTGATGAAGCAGGATAGACAAAGGGCTTGAAATACTTGGTATGTACTAGCTGGGACTGGAGTTTTCACAGGTGATCTGGGGAATTCAGCTACTTTGAGCTGCTGGGAATTTTTTTTGGTGGGAGCTGAGATCTGAACACTTTACAAATGGGCCCTACACCACTCCAAGCCAGAGTCTGGGCTTTCAGGGGTGGTTAAGGTTGAAGCCACTGAGACAGCTAATGGTGTAAGTAGATACCATGCAGAATTTTGAAGCATCTAAACAGGTGAAGCATTTCTCCTTCCATTAAAATAAGGAAAATACTTTTGTATTTGTTAGAGATGGAATTAAAAACAAACAAAAAGGCAAAAACCCACACAAACATGGCAGAAAATGCATCTGCTTTCAGTCCCATAAGTAACTGAAAGCTGTCCTAAAAGGTAACCTTAGGAGTTGAACTCTACAAATTCCGTCACACACCAAAGTAACCACTTTACTGCCACTGAATCTAGACAGTGCCCACCCCAGCCCAGTCCAGCCCCAGCATGAAAGCCACTGCCTGTAAACACCTCCAGGGACAAGCAGCCGTCGCAGGACGGGGTTCCTTGGAGTGACAGTTCACAGCCAAACTTTTGTGGGGTGTTTATTCCCCAAGGATGCTCTGTTTAGCTTGCACTCAGAAAGCATTCCCACTCTACAGGTGTGCGCAAACAGCATGGATACTGCAAAGTTTCATCCCTCTAAAAAGCTTGGCAAGGGCTCTCCCTTATTGCCTAAATCTCTCTTTTGCTTAAAGTTGGATCATTCATCGCTCCTGCTGAGAGAAAAAAAAACTTTAATTTAATGGAAATAGTCAATGAAAACAGTAAACACCTTCACAGCAGCTACACATACACTTCCATATTCAACCAGAATTTAGGTACAGAAGAAGGAAGGGTTGGCCAGTAGCCATCACGAGAACTGTCATGGGGCTCCCCCCCGGAAGCAGTGTTTCAGTGACAAGGCATACAGTAACATTCAGGGTACATCGCTGTGCGCTCAGGGATGCCATCCACAGCCCAAGGGGAAGCTTTCCACATGATCTGCAGTGCCAATGCAGGCTACATTCCCACCTGGGCTCACTGGGATCTCTAGGCATGGTCTCCCATGCCCTGAAGCAACACAAGGTCTGGCCTTCAATGTCTGTTACACAACTGCCTCGTCAGCACAAAGGTTAAGAGAAACGTATTAGAGCAGATTACAAAGCAACTAAATGAGGTTGTGATGCTTTAATAATCTTACGGCACTCCTGGCAAAACAGAGTGCGCTAAATCCCAACAGTTGGAGCCAATTGCATTGCAGGCACCTACCTTCTGCTGCGCCACACGTCTCATTTAAATCCCATTAGGAAGATTTTCATTTCCTCCTAAACACCATTCATTGATGTCAACCAACCACTGAATAAATACAGAAAGCATGGTTCCACTATTTTACTCACTCCTTACATGTACAAATTCCCTGCTGCCTTCTCACTTAGTGGTGGGGTCAGAGGGGTATGGCTTCTGCTGCCGCCAGTGAGCAAGGAAGGGGCCCACACAGATTCCAGAGCAGGGTGCAGGAAAGGCAGCAGCCACTGAACAGCATTGCTTTGTAGACAAAATTTAACAGATGCCAGACATCTTTCCAAATTGCTATTTTTTTGACAGGGTACCAAGAGAGCGCCCAGTGTCACCACTACCATTTTGCAGATGGGATGAAAACAAACAGCAAGTCAAAAAATCTGTCCTTGACCTCAAAAGGGACCAAGTACCTACAGCACGTGCTCTGGCCTCCTGTTTACCCCAGGGCTGCAGACCTGAGGGATACAGACAGATTTGGCAAGAGGGAGAGAAAAAAGCAACAGTAAAGACAGTTTATGGGAGGGATAATAGAGATGGAAATTAGAGATGCTGGCAGATACTTCAAGACTAAAAAGAAGGGAAAGGCACTTCAATATCAACAGCTGATGCACGATAGGGTTGCGTAGGAGACCACTGGCACATCCGTACACGCAAACATGCAGAAAGTACGAGCATGGTAATAACTGGACAATATTCAGTAATCCTGCTGGAATCGTGGTCTCCAGGACAGATGTTTCTTGATCCACATTTTACAGACAGAGAAACCCTTTTTTAGCCACTGAGTGAGCCTGTGACAGAAGGAGAAACAGCAGGTAAAACTGGGCTTGGGGTCTGTCCTCTGAGATGCATGAAACCCGGGGATCTCCAGTTTCTGAGCTTTTGGCAAATAAGCTTGCATCAGGATAAACCTCTTAACATCTGATATCACCGTAAACAAACAGAGTTGAACTCTTTATCCAAATGGCCGACACAATGTCCTAGAACAGTGCACTCAGCATCCAGGCTTCAAAACCCAACAGAATCCCAAATAAACCAAAACAAGTTAGATGGAAGCACAGGTCAATTGGGTCCTGGTCTTATGCTGAAGAAAAAAAGTCCAAATAAACAACAAAAAACCCCAACCCACACCATAAGCCCCAAACCAACACATTAGTCAGACTGTGTGGGTAATTTTCTGACTCCTGATAGACATCCATTGTGGTAAATCTGGTGTAGGTTTGGGTTTGCTTTGTTTTTACAGAGACTTGCACCTTTATCTACACTGTATTTACTGGGAGATCTGTGTCCACACAGCAGAGCCAATACTTCTGGTTTGCCAGCTCTGAGGAAATATGCCCAAGCTGGGCTATTTTGGTTCACTGTGGTTAGCGTGACCACTTCTGAGGAGGTCTCTCACCATCCTCCTTCCCTACCACAGTCAAACAAAATTACTTAGGATTAAAATAATTTAGAATACTTTCCTGTGTGGTATTTCTTAATTATTTACTATGGTTTTGAGTGTTACATTACATTCCTGGCAGACTGCTTTGTACTTCAAATCAAGTTCTCCTTTGTGCCAGGGATTATGGGGAGAGGAGCAGATAAAAATAAAACTGGATAAGATGCTATATTGAAATCTATTCCTATAAATGAGGATGCCCAGGAGGTCAGGAACAGACAAATCTTCAAGTTTGGGAAACAAGAGTGTCAAACACAATCAGAAAGTGAAAAATGGTTTTGTAAATGTACCGCTGTAACTCATGTAAGGAAGGGAAGGTGACAAGGCTCTTGGCTGGTGTGCAAAAGCAATTCATCTTCCCTTGGGAAAACACGGGAATCAGTTTCTGGGTAGAATTGCAATGGTGGCACCACAAGAGCAAACGCCCTGACAAAAATGTTCATTTAAAGTCCCCGCTGCAGGGGTGGTCATCAGAGCAGATCTTACATCTCTCACATCCTTTACCTTTTCTTTTAGAAGGTCACTAAATAATTTAATATCTCCATGCAGGCTCTTGTGACCTGAGCGAATAAAGATTATTAGGTTACAAAACCAACCATGGAAAAAAATAAAAGTGGAAGTTTAAATCTAGTTTGCTAAAAATATTTTCTTACAAGTTTTCAATCACATCTCCTTCAGCATTCCAGGGGAACAAGAGTAAGAGGGATGGGGACAGAAATGCAGCATAACATTGTGCCGTGGAATTTTCTAGACAGAGCTGTACTGAGAGCAGAACAAGGATGACCAGCATTAGGAGTCCCTCAGGGGTAATGGTGGGGGGGCGGGTATTGGGTAAGCTTTGCCATCCCAGACAACAGCACAGACCTGAGTGATTGCTGAAGAAACAGAGGATGAGACAGAAGAGCCCACGCCTGGGCACAAGTGCCAAACTGTGTCACTTTTAGTGACTCTTTTAGAGCCTGAGCTATGAAACCAAGCCAGGCTGGCTGGCCAAGGTTTCCTTTCAAGGAGGCATCATCCTGCATGCAGCAAAATACAATGTTTGGAGCCAAATAAATTTTAGGAAGCTGAAGAACAGCATCAAAACACAAATGCCTCTAACAAGTCAGGTCTAGTGCTGCCCCTACAAGCCGGGCCCATTATAACCACGCACCCACACAGGCCCTGGTTCCTCCTGCCATAGCACACCAAGTCACAGAATCACAGAATTATTAAGGTTGGAAGAGACCCCTAAGATCATCAAGTCCAACCATCAACCTGACCCCACCATGCCCAATAAACCATGTCCTGAAGTGCCACATCCACAAGTTTTTTGGACACCTCCAAGGATGATGACTCCACCCTGGGCAGCCTGTTCCAGTGCTTGACCACCCAAATCACTTGACCTTGGGAGACTGAGGCTACCCTTGGAGATGGGATGAGAGGTTCCCCATCTTGTAGCAGAAATCAAATCGAGTCACTGCCTCAGCTCTTCTGCTCACAGCTGATTGTGTTTGTACACCACTGCCCCAAGCAAAATTCAGTTGTTCTTCAAAAAGAAAACCCACATATACTCAACCTGGACCCAAGCCTTCCCCATCATACAGCTCTGCTCCCATAGAGCAGTGCTGGAACTTCACAGAGGAACAAGACTTTGCACAGCAGCATCAATGCAGGCCATGCTGGCCAAACTCGAACTCTCCATGGGGCACTCTCCTCCCGCTCGCTGTCCAGGAGGGTGTCCCTGCACCGGGTATTTTCTCAATACTCTCTCAAATGTCAATCAAGTCTGTTCAGGTCATCCCTTCAATCTCCTCGAGACCCAGAGGAGAATTTTCTTTATGTTTTTGTACTTTCTTTATGTTTTTATACTGTTTTGGCCCTTCTACCTGTACAAGCCCCCACCTCAATGTCAGCTTCCCACAGCAGACGTTACTGTGTAACTCCATACACCTCAATATCCCAGCATCACGCTTGGGCTACAGCTCAAATCTGCCTGCCAAAAACCTAGCCTGTTAGTTATACAGCTGTCTGCGCTGAATAATGGTTTTTCCCTTTTTTTGTGCCCTGTCAGGTAACTCCGTGGTCAATGTATGCCACCAGCCCTGCTAATGAAGCTTTTTGCATCTAAGATTTGCTCACTGGTCTTTGTGCAACAAGAGTCCTATCCTCAAATCTAGGTTGCAGTCACAACTTTGCTGACAAGTTGAACCATTAACAAGTGCACTTGAGAAAATAAAGCTCTTGCCATGTCTGCAGATTTGGTGCCTTTCTTTCTTTATACAAAGGATGTTCTTTTTTTTTTTTCTTTTCATTTCTATAGTGAGCTTTATTTTACAGGTTGCAGGAGACAGTGCATCTTTCCTCATAAGTTGGAAGTAGAAATCTTTAGGTTCACAACAGATTCAGCTTCAGGGTACAAACTTTGAATGGCAACAGCACACAAAACACATTATTTCAAGCAAAATGCTGTTCCACTTCACCTAAATTAAAACAGCACAAAATTGCCCAAAGCCTCTCAGGTAATGCTGTGTTAAATAATGCACACTTCAATTCAGGGAGTTGCATATCAATTGAGAAGTCCACGGACAGGAATAATTTTCTCTCTTGTCCTGAAGGGACAACCGAGACAGCTTTCCGTGTTGTTGTCCTGAAGGGACAACTTTCCTTGACAGCTGAGCCCCACACTGAACAAGCGTCTCCCGATTTACAGCCCCAGTTCTTGTGCAGATGCAGTCTGCAGCTGCAGGGAAGCCACTTTCTCAGTGATGGGCTGGGGTTAAGGAGAAGCGAGGAACCAGCCTGATCTGTGCTAGAGGTCAGGCAGTCAGACCGCGCTTATCCTTCAGCTTTCTCCTTAAGGCTTCTCCTTTGGCCACTCAAGGACCTGGCAGTGCTTAACCTTTTAATCCTCCATTTACAGAACCTGAAGGTTGCCCCCAGACTATGTCCTTGGTCCAGGTTATCACACCTATCATCTCCACATGTATATGAGCGGTTGTCAGCCACTGCAAGCTTAGGTACTGCACCAGTTGGTTTAGTTTATACAGATCATTTTCACTCATTCTTCCTGTTATTGCTAAATATGTTTCAGGGCAGGACTGGATTTCAAAAAACTGTACTTCCTCAGGCTTTCAAATGTTTCAAGCATTTTAACTGACAAATGAAGACTCACAGATTATTAATGACAGGAAAGATATCAGGCCTTCTCTAAATCTGTAATTTAGAGACATTAACCTGTAAGAGAGTATGTTAATACCCACAGTTCTTCTGCTCTGGCTTTAAAGAGATGACAAAGGCATAAAAAATAATTTGCTGCTTTTTTTTCCAATCTGGTGAAGAACTTGGCCCATTTTAGTAACTAGAAGAGCTATTCCTTCTCCAACAGCAAGCTCTTGGCCACACTGCTTCTAAGCAGCAGTATCAGAAAGACTCATTCCCTCAGCATCTGGAGTCAAAAGATTTTTGGCAGCAAATGACATGAAGCAAATCAGGCTATGAAGATATGATCATGCTTCTGTATAAGATTTACTGTGTTAGCAACAAGTACTGACACCGAGACTGCTGTATTTAGATACAGTCTCATGGGATTTGATACAGGGATTCACAATATTCCAGCAGAAAATTGTATCGCTTTGAACAAAGAATTGCTAAATGGATTGAAACTCAGCTGTTCTAGGCAAAGCAAAAATCGCATCGTCAGTGACTGCACTTAGTTGGGATGAGTTGCCAAAATGCTGCCATAGCAATCTTGCCAACCACAACCACAAAAAAAAAAACCCTAAATCAAAACAGGACAATTTACTTTTAATACAGACCCCAAGCAAGAACATTTGGGAGAAAAGAGAATCCATCAGCGAACCCTCCCTTCTGTAATCTTTTTTTCCTCCAATGATGGTACTAATAGAGATTGTGCAGTGCTGTGGGGAGTTGGGGCTTTTTGTTTGTTTTGTTGGGGTTTTTTTGAGGGGGGTATTCAAATCTTTCAAACATGCTGAAAGAGAGGTTGAAATGTGGGCAATCCAAGTTTTCTAGGTTTTTCCACTATTATACATCATTTTACCCATTCCCAACTTACCGAATAAAGGCAGCACAAGAGTCTGCAGATCGCTTGCAAGGTCCATGTCTAAGGCCTGCCCAGCATCACACAAGGTCAACAGTCAGGGTATACAACATCCAAAACGGTGAACAATACCATATTACAAAAATAAATAGTATTCAGTCAGATGCAGATAAATCTTAAAAGTTTACTTTAAAAAGCTCAGCTAAAAGTTAACCAGACATATTTTCTACTTGAAGGTTTATTTCCATATATTGGCACAAAGTAGAGGAAAAAAAACACCAGCAAAAGAAATATAATGTGGATAAAGGATACAAAAAGGTATGTGCCATTCTTTAATGTCAGTGGCAAAAAACACACCTGCTCTATTTCTTGAAGCCTTATAAAGAAGAGCTACAGCCATCACTGCAGACACTACACATATTACAATTTATAAAGATGCTCATAGTTGGTAGTCAAATGCATGCAAATTTTACAGCCGTGGTAACAATTTATTGGGTATAGCAGTCTCAGACAGAAGATCTCAAAAAAAAAATTAAGGCAAGAATGCAATAGTTCAGCTCTGTTTTTAATCGTTTAACTTAGATTAGGTTGTATTGCTGGTATTAGAATAGTATAAAGCTTTATTTAAAAAAATGGGAGAGAGAAGACATTTTATATTGCTATCAAATTAGTGTCTTCAACAGGAAACCTCAATGAGTGGGTTTTTTTAGGTATACTTAAGGAAAGACTATTTTTTACTTAAGGGGACTTCATTTATTTTTATATACTGCAAGAATTACGCTTTTCCAAAATACAGAACAAGCTCTCCTCCTCCTGGCACCACCTGCCTCTTCTTGTTCACAGCCATACGCACATACAGACACCCCCTCACAGCTGCCCCCCCTCCCCACTCCCCATGCTCAGGCTCCCTGCCCCGTGAAGCTTTTGCCTGCTTCTTGGATATGCCAGCACTGCCAGGTATTTATCCCTTATCAAGGCCTTTTAACTTCCTCGTTCCCTTTGCCAGAGGCATTTCTAATCAATTTTTTTCTTTTTTGGAGTATCCACCTTACAAAGTAGTGATCTGCCTCAGCTCTCACTAAGCTTATGGCACCACTGCTAAAAGCATATGCAGCCAAAAGCAAACACGGTCATCCTGGCTCTTCAGAAACGCTCTGCTTTGCCCCGAGGTGCTTAAATGTGTGTGCAACACCAGCCTTTGGTATCATGATCTTAGAAAAGATGCCTGAAAACTGCTCATAACTGCATTTTGGGGAAGAGGAGAGAGAGAGACACACTTAACTCTCCTATGAAACTCAGTGTAAATTAAATACATGCAGAAGCCAAGAGATGACAACTCTAAGAAAGATGAAAAGAGAGGCTGCCCACCTTCCTGATGCCTTGCTAACCTTTGCCTCCTCTTGCTTATGGCTGCCACAGGACAACCTATACTTCAAGCCCAGTTTCCAGTTCAGGATTCCCAAGCAGAGCACTGGCAATCCCAAATCCCTCAGAAGTAAACTGCACTCAGCAACACATTTAGGAAAGTCATGGTAAAATGGTGGAAGTATTATTACATAAATTGAATGGCTCTTTTCTATTCCTATACTTTGTGCATATATTAATTTATATTTTTAATTCAGATTTTTGGCTAGGTGTCTTCATAAATGGCATGCTATGAAGTTCAGTTTTAATTATTGATGAAAACAGCAGCCCTGAGTCAGCATAAGTTGCAAAAAAATCTTTAAGGTACCTCACAGAGAAGCAGAATCAGTCAATAATGTCTTTTCCTTCAAAATCAAAGGCAAAGCACCTGATAAGTCACACCACGGGCAGGAGGCCACACCACCAGGACAAATTATCCTGTGTAAACTTTCAGGTAACTGGAGTTCTGACACTGAACGGCCATGGCTGTCTTTACGGTGTATTCATTATGCCAGATAAATGCTTTCTGAGTTAAGCTTTCAAAAAAAAAATGTTTAAAAGTCCCCTCATCAGATGGGGCTCCCCGATGCTGTGGGCACCGGCTGCATGAGGGGGCCTCACAAGATGGCATCGGGCACCTCCGCCTCTGCAGCCCAGCTCGGGGAAAACTGCCGATCCCACTCAGCATCCAGCCCTCTCCACCTGTCCCAGTCTAAAGGTAACTGCTCACTTCTGGACAGTGCTCCTACGCAGCAGGTTGCTCGGTGTCCCAGTGCCATGGAAGGTTTACAAAGCATTGACAAGATGGCTACATGGTTACACAAGGCAATGTGGGCTGAAGCAAAAAAACCCCGACACAACACAACAAACCAGCACAAACCCAAACCACAAACAACTAAACAAAAAAGAATTTCTGTAGTTTGGCTGAATAGGAACAAAATACCATATAGTGCATACTGGCTGACTGTAAATGAATTAAATTTTGGCTTGACTGAAATTACAAAATAACAAAACAAATAAATCCCAAAGCTCTAGACAGTATTGTCAGATGGCTGCTGGCCAGTCACCAGCACTCCACCATGGCCATGGAGTTCTCTGAGTGGTGTTATACTCACAAAACTTTAAAGGATATGGTGCAGGAGTCGATCCTGCCCTGGCAGCACCCCGAGGTCTGCCCTGGCTATCGATGCCTCAGCAGCATCTCCTTCTCCCACTCCCATGGCCGCTGCTGTTCTCACACCAAAGTGCCCACCATCAGCACACACACACACACACACATGCACACACACACGCACACATGCACACACACACACACACACACACATTTTGTAACTGAGTCTCCCCACCTCAGCTTCTACAGGCTGCGAGCGTGCGCAGCTTGTCCTAAAATGCTGCTTTCTAACATACTGGTTTTCAGCAGGGCTGCATCAACTTGTATTTACCCTTTGAGGTGACAGTGGGTTTAGTTTGATGGGGGAGGAGATTGCTCTTCAGAAGGTGCTTTCCTTTTGAAAAACAAACGTATTGACGTTTAACGAAAAAGCGAAACTAAAATCTAAATATTGTGGGAAAACTGCCAAAAAAAGAGCAAACCACCATGAACTTCTCAATCACCCAGGTGAAAAGGAATGGACAGGAGCTAATGCCACTCCTGCCTGAAGGACACAGAAGCACCTATCACCAGGTTATAGGCAAGAGACAGGATCTCCCTCCAACTCATCTGTTGTATTTACACCTGGTAACAGTACCACTTGCAGCGGTAACACCTCTGCCACTATAATTCATAGTTTCACATTGTTCACACACAAGAGCACAGTCATCCCAGCAGGGAAGGTTCACCACTGTCAGCAGAAAGCACTAAAAGAAACTGGGGTAAGAAAGTAGCAAGAAGGCACCAAGGGCACTGTGGATATTCTGTTCCCTACCAGTATTAGTGCCAACACAGCCTAGAATTACACTGCTAGCCTCAGTCATCTCAGCAAATCAGAAATATTCATTATTTATGGCAGTCTGAGCTTCACACAGAGGACAGTGGAGGTGCCTGTTTTCTGCAGTGCCTTCCGCAGAAAGTCTCTCCCTTCTCCCCTGCTAGAACACTGGAAGTGATATTTGCAACCTTGCCACATAATTAAAAACATCATGTTGTCATTAGTTTGCAAACCTTTACCAAACTGCAAACAATTTGGTGGTAACATTCCATGCCAGCTATTTTCTCCAGATTATTTGAGATGCCAACTGTTAAACTACTTCAAAGAACAAAGCCAGTGGGGAGAAAGGAGGGAATTTTTGCCTGCTCCAAGATCTGAAGACCCCCAAAGGCCTACCCTTCCCCATGTTTCAACGCAGCAAGCCTGACATCACTGACTTCCACACTCCAGCATGCCCAAGCTATGGCGGCATTTACTAACTCTTTGCGAGAAGGAGAAATAACTGTCATGTGTTCCTCACAGAGTCGCTAGAAATCTGTGACTGATTTGTCATCACAAGTACAGTCTGGAGCTGGTACTGTTTCGGTTCTGCACAAGAGCCCATCTTCTTCATGCAGGCAGGATGTCAAATGGGCATCCAACCACTGGCAGCAGAAGGACAGCATCTCCATTACTCTCAGTAATCTTCCTGCTGGGTCCACTAATTATAAAGCCAGAGCGGCAATCATTATTTTATATTCTAACTGCCTGCATGACAAAGGCTGCCATATTTCATTAAATTCCCATTTGGCATCCGCTGAACAAAATTAAATAATTCTTAAACATTTGCCAGGGGTCAAGAATTCAAAGCAGCATTTGACAAATCTGGTCAATGAGTCTTAAAAGTGCACACCTTATTTTGGCTAAATTTCATCTAACTATAACCCAAAGATGCCGAACAGGGTGTTTATACACCTGTACGTAGACATAATTTTTTGCTTCTCCTCATTATTCATGACACAGTCCTAAAACAAATTTACAGCAAGCTTTTAAAAATAGCATTAATAGTCTTGGGGGCTGTATTAAGACCCTAATTAAGATAGTATGTGAACGCTTCCTGCTTGCACGTGAGATGACAGATTTGAGCTACACAGTCACAAGACTCCTTAAGGAATTTATTTTCTTAACACCAGCTGGGGAAAGATAGTTGTCAACATACAAAGTGTCAAGACACCAAGTCACAGGTCTCACTGTGACCTGGTAAGTCACGTTTAGGACCCAGCTTCTCATGGGATGTTGTCTTTCCCAGCGTAACCTTCGTGGACTCTGGCTGCATCACCTCTGAAAGTGCTTTCCAAGATGACAAGCCTGTGAAAGCAGGAGTCCTCTCACAAGCAGGCAAAGGCTTTGCTGATGTGACCTTTCTAGCTTCCATGCCAGCTCAGAAGAAGAGTTGATGAAAGGAAGCCCAAGCAAGAAATAAGAGGTCACACTTCTCACCCCAATTTTGTATCACCTGTCCCAAACATAACTTTTGCTCTAACAGGTTAGCCTTGAGAAACTGTGCAAAACACACCACAGTTGAGCTGGGTGTTACCACCAGCCTGCCTCTCTGCTCACAGCGAGGCAGAAAGTGACACCTCCAACTTCTCAGTGAGTGTTAAACCTTGATTCAACTTTCATCTGAGATTAAATATTCCTTCCTTCAGAGGTTAACATACATCAGTGAATTTTTCTTTTTTGGCTTCTTGCTGGACACAACTGCCATTTAACAATGTGTATCCTAGAAAGCTGTGGACGAGTCCTGATTTAACTGCACTGACAACTCGTTATTACTGAAAGCAATCGTATACTCTCAGTGACCAAAGCTTTCCTGGCAGAGCTCTCTCCCTGGATTTATCATTAACATCTACATCCTAACGCTGCTAAATAATTCAGTGCAGCATTTAGCCCTGTGTCCTTGCCTCTCTATCCAGAAACCACCCTTGCTATTTACTATATGTTCCAGCAACAGGGAGGAAAAACCTGCCCGGGTCATGGTTCCTTCTTGCACTGCGTAACTGACGGGGGACCTTCGCTCTTGACATAGAAGTGTGGGTTTTATTTGTTTTATTTTGTTGGAGAAAAGTGTTTATTAGATACCTAAATATAGAGCATTATTTATCCACATGGAGTCATGACCATGTGGGCTCAGATTCACATGCAAATTCCCCTTTTAATAATCCTAATGCAGGGAGTGCTCCAATCAGAGCACTATCAGCCCCAGCTCCCTGATACCTGATGCCAGCTTTGCTGGTAATGTAGGCCACCGAAGCAAATCCAGAGAGATTGAGTTGGAAGTGGAGAGAGGCTCTGAGATCTATTTGCTTGGCTTCCTGACGACGAGGAGGGGGGTGTCTAACTTCTTTTTTTTTTTTCCTCTTTTCCACTGTAAACGGGATATCATTTAAGAGGGATCATTAGCTGAGAGCAGCCCAGCTGGGTCAAGGCTGGGAGGCGGGGACGCAGTTGCAAGCAGCGAAGCAAGGTGAAGGCACGAAGGCAGAAGACCAGGTTAATGAAAGCATGAGGTGGCTCCTGGGCAGCAGCTGGAGAAAATTTGGACACGCCGACAGGGGAAACTATGACTGGCTCAACAGTGAACCGAGTGGGCCGCTACTGGAAACAGAGCTTCAGGTCTGTACCCTCCTGCTTGTCTCTGTGGCACATCCTTTGGCTTTGCATGTGTGTGTACGCCTGTGTAACGCCTCAGTCTATAGCATGGAGTAAATACCTGGGTATTGAGACGTATCATAGCAGTACTGCTCCATTACTTAGAGCATTTATTTATTGCTACTAAGTTGTTTAAAACACATTTGTGGGGAAAGAAAAAAAAGCGTTAGATGGAAAAATCTTGCTGGAGCAGCAGGTAAAGAAGTTTCATTATTTCTTTTAAGCATAATGCATTCTGCTATTCCTTGATTTCCTTTCTTTTAAATGCATGTTTATGCTTTGGATCTGGTCCCATGAAGCCCTTCTGCAGATGTTAGGAGTCAGCAGCATTCAGCAATGAACTCTGGTTCCCTAAGCTGAGTGCTGATTACTTCTGCGAGAGAGGATCACATGCAGGCGAGGGGGGAGGGAAGTAGCCCTCACAGATGAAAACACAGCCTGCCTGCCTGGCTTTGTCTGGGGGGCAGTATTATTTCTGATGAGAAATAATAATTTAAGGTGCACATAGATACCCAGTCACCATCTGAGCCAAGTAGCACTAAAAAATGAACTGGCCATGCTACTTAGCTGTCAAGTGTATTGTTGTAAAATAGAAGGGGGTAGGAGCAGAGGGTCAAAACAGGAGAAAAAGTAGCTTTTAAATGCCTTTAAAATTTTAACAAAGTCTACCCCATCATGGGAATGTCTTTATACCTTAAGACTGGCTTTGTCCAACAGTGAGAAACAAACAGCAGCACAAGAGTTACATTCTAATAAGTATTTGAAAATTCAGTGTAAATCTAGGCTCACTTTAAAATTATGTGTCATTTTTTTTTAATTAAAACACATCAAAATGTTTTTCTGTTTGTCAGATTTACGTGGTTTTGCTTTTTACTAGCAATAATGAATCAGCACTAAGAAGCAGGATGGAGCTTGGAAAAGTACCTATGCGTGGCCCACAGCCTAATGACTTCAAAGCAGACTTTGTTCCAAATCCACTTAAAACATTTCAGAAGTATCAGTTTCCTGCTTCAACTTCAAAAGATATTAGTATAAATACAGGCTATATTAATAAAAATAAAGTTCTAAGTACCCTAGCAAATTATTAATAAATCCTAGCACCAATCAAACAGTCACTTCAATGGGAATTTCAGTGAGCAAAATAAACTTTCCTTTTTCAGTCCTTACACAAAAGCTTTCTTTAAACTCGAGTTTGGCCTCATTAGGTCATTCCCTTCAAAGGCAGGCAGTCGGCTTCTTTTGTCTAGACAAGGAGTTCAAGCCTAAACCCATTCCCATTGTGGAAATGCCACGCAACCGGGCTGCACTTTGCGTTTCATTCCTTTACCAACGGGCACAAGTAAAAGCTCATCTCAGCTGATATGGGTCACATAATCTGTAAGCTGGCAACCCTACATGCTCAGCATGTTAAAAAAAAATGTAGGCAATCAGATTACTAAAGAAAGGGTTTGCTACTTCTAGTCTGTGCTCGGTGTTTGGGAAAACTGACTGCTTCAGTCCATACAAAGATATAAATGCAAGAAAGAGAATAAACATCAGCCTATGGTGGCCAAGCCATCCTTCTGAAAATCAGTTCTGGGAAAACAGAGGGTGTTTTGGAAACGTTATCCTTTTTAACCCCATGCCCTTTTCTGCCTTTCTCTTTATAAAGGATATTTTCCCTAC
>NW_010177581.1:74227-77077 GCF_000695765.1 Mesitornis unicolor
GCAACTTATTTAATGCTGGAAGTCAGAGCCTTATTTTTGCCAGTTACAAACCCAACAATAGCTGTTTGTGATGACACAGGCAGAGCATTGCTGACCTCCAGTGAAGCAGCAGCATCAAAACCAAACCAGTCAAGAGAACACTCCCAAATAATTCCCTCAGTCACTTCATATGCTTGGTTTGGAAACCCACAGATGTTAAACAGTAAAGAATTTTGGTTTATATATGTTCGGCAGTTGAATTGTTTGCTTACACTTTCATTTCAGTTACTGATGATTCCGTTTCATTTCTAGATCATTTTGTTTCCCAGTTCTGGCAGCTATTTCTGATAGCTATATACACTGGTTCCTTTTCTAGTTTTAGAGCTTCAGTTTTAGTTGTTTAGAACTTCAGTTTTAGTTTAGAATTCCAGAACAATTTTTTTTCTAAGTAACCCTTATTTCATTTTATAAAAATTATTTCTATTTTTAGTATAAGCTTTTTAAAATTACTATAATATTTTACATCAACATCTTTGCAACATTCTGCAGTAGCCCCTTAGCCACATACATATTTTACATATTTTTGTTGATGGGTATTCCTTTACAAGGCCCAAGACTGCTGGGTTCCAGTTAAGGCTTTGGAGCAAAGTATTCCCCTGAGCCATCCTTGGCCGTTATTTAAAACACAAATATCCTTTCAGTTACATTTATAGTGAAGTTGCAGAGAGTTTAAAGAAAATCAGGACTTTATGTACCTTTCATTAGTCTCATGTAGGAAACACTGGCAATCTCACCCTCTGTCCTCACAAATAACCACAATAGTGCACAAGAGAGAGCCGAAGAACAACACAGCTTGACTGAAAGCCCACTCCCTACAAATTAAACCCCAAACTTACACATGGGTCTCAAAAACGTGCTCTTCACTGATCATGAATAATGCTGTCCAATGTAAGCTCAGCTCTTCTGAATATTTATTATGAGAGTATCTGTAACATAACAGTATCAGCGAGTCTCAATACACGTAGTGCATAAACATAATACTGAATGCTTTTTCTCATTTTCCTGTGAAGTGTTTTATGCACCTCATAAGACACACTAAAAAGTGTTAAAAAATTTAAAAAAAAAAATCTGTTTTTTTAAAGATTATTTAACGCCTGTATTAGAATAATAACTGAACAGTTTCTTCCAACTCTGCTATTTCCTGTAGCTCATTTAATGGTCAGGTAAGACAACAGCTTGTACTGCCAGAAAATCTTTAATAAGAAATGATCAGTAAATATGAAATTGTTCTTCAGTATGCATTTCTGTGGTGGAAGACAACTGGGGGGGGGGGAGCTTAATAGCTAAACCACAAAAGTTTCAATGTATTTTAAAATTACTTTAATGGGTTTGGCTTCAGATCCACAATACCTCAGGGGAAAAAAGCAGAAATCTCCACTACAGTATTTGTTAGAAGTCAAAACATATTTACTTTCTTTTTCTTAGGCATGACCACATACTAAGGATTTTATAATACAACAATGAGATGGAGAGTTAACAAAGGCCTGGTAGATAATCAGCTGAATGTGGGTTACTGTGTGATTTTGTAGCTGAAAGACTGACCATGATATCTGGAAGAATAAGCAGAGAAAGTTTTTGTAGATTAAAAAGGAGGCACTGGAGTTCCTGGCCCTTTGCACAAAGCCATGACTGCAAACAGCCTATTTGCATCCCTGCTTCCAAAGGTTTTGAGGAAAAACCACTCAAGTTGTCCTAGCTTGAAAAGCTGCCTTTGTTCAGACTACAGGAAATCCCATCCATTGACCTGTTTAGTCTCACCATAAAAATGTGAAAAAGCCATCTGATTACAGTCTTCAAGTACTTACAAAGGGAATGAAGTGCTACTAAACAGCATTTTAGGGTTTGGGTTTTCCCTGCTCTCTAGACTAGACATTGGATGAGATCCAGTTATCCAGAAGCTACATAGAGTCAGACTGGAAATACAATGTATTGTTTTTTAAAAGTTAAGCTAATACAACAGAAAAGCACAAAAGTTGATGGTTTGGGTTTTTTTAATAGCTTATAACTCCTGTTAACACTATAGCATAATTCAAAAGCTGTGGGACACAGGTCTTTTGTGCCACATTTTGCAGGAGATAAAGCTGACACAGCATTCAGCTGCTCTTACTCTTACACCAGAAGTTATTGTTCCAGAGTTTAAAACAGGGGAAAATGATTCTTGGATAGCTGGCATAAGCTCAAGAGCGAGCCCCAGTCCAGGCTGTCCTGACACACTGTGTTTTTGTTGGGACTGGCCTGTAAGGTTAGCACAGCCCAAAGAACAGGTATTGTAGGCAGTGGGTCTGATGAAGGGGATAATTGTTGTAACATTTATTCTTTAAAACAAACAACAGAGTTTTCCACATAGAAAGAAACAACACAAGATGGTGGATCACCAGCCCTATTCCTCTGCAATTCAGTGTTCTGCCAAGTTTTAAAAGCTTGACTGATCTCCTGCAAAGAGGACTGATCCTAGTATAATCCAAGAGGAATAAAATCTCATCTGAAGATAAACACAGTTCCAGGTTGTTGGGTGTTTCCCCACTGGAGACAGGGTTTCCTAGAAACCCACCTCTCTTTGCAAATTCTCCATTTCTTTTGTCTCTAGTTGGCATTTGTTTTAATGGACCAGCAAAGAGAATTTGGCAGTTCATGAGCCTGCAAAACATATTGCTTGCATGTCACTAATGCAGACAGTAATTTGAAAAAGCAACACATGACCCATTTGCTTTGATTACAGAGCAGACAACAGACGAGTTCAACCAAAGACGACATAGAGCCCTTTCTGTGCATCATACTGCCTGCCACCATGATGCTCTTCCTGGCATTCCT
>NW_010177581.1:77108-85046 GCF_000695765.1 Mesitornis unicolor
TGTACCGCCGCTGCCAGCGCCCCGCTCCGCAGGGCCAGATCTTCAGCATCGACCTCCCCGAGGCCCTGCCCGAGCACAACGTCTCCAATTTACTTTCCGTGCTGCCCTGGAACAGCGAGCAGAGATTCCACTACTCCACTTTGCTCCCTGATGCCACGTTCCTCACGGTGTGTTTGCCTCCGTCCTACGAGGAGGCCACCATGAAGACTCCCATGGAGGGGACTCACATTGAGCTCTCTCCAGATCCAGTGCCTCCTTATGAAGAGAGCACGCTGCAGTCCAGCAGCGCCACATAAACTTCCTACGGAAGCACCTTAGCTGAAGCATGCAGCCCCTCAAGGCACAACTGTGGAACTGCTATGGCCTTTAAAATTAGTGAGAAGTTTCCAAATGAGGCGTCAAACCAATGAATTCATGAAGGAAGAAACTTGGAGGAACAGGGAATGAGTCTCTTCGTCTCATCCTAGGATTCTCTAGCACGCAGTGTGGCACCACACCGGCCCCAGACTGGTAATGCGGTTATTCCAGTTAACAAAGTATGTCACGCAAGGATTAAACTTAAGGTCAGGTGGGAATCTGTCCCCCTGCAATCCTGCAGCTACAAGGAAATAAGAATTACGCTATAGATTCACCAGTCACAAAAAAAAGGGCTTTTAGTACATACTTATTCCAGTTTGGCTTTTTCTTTTTTTATGTCTATTTTTAATTGAGTTTCTGACAAACTGATTTACTCAGCCTGGCTGTGTGAACATCACGACGTTCTGCAGTGCTCTGGAATGATCCAAACAGCTCTCAGGAAAGCAAATAAATAAATGATCTCTACAAAATTTCCAGCAGCTGTCCCCAAAGGTTCAAATGCGCATTTTTATCACAGCTGAATGAGGACAACCAGGGAAGACCCGACCATTCTGGGTGAGGAAGACTCCAGCAGCACCACACACGGGCACATTCACGCTGTTGCTGCAAGTTACTTGCCAAGGTCTGTGAGGTCCCGATGTTCCAGGCTTGACTTCTTTTCCAATTTACAGGTCTACAACAATAAGCCCTGCAACCTCCTTGGTGCGGCATGTAAAGGAGTTGGGGAAATTTAATAAAATCAAATGCACAAGTAAAAAACCCTGGTCTGTATTTGAAAACAGCATTATATTCCCTTCCCCTTCATCACTAGGGGAAATCAGGTTTCATTCAAGTGCATTGGTGGCAGTGGTTCAGTTTCGGGAGGGCTGGCACATGCATATTTTAGACAATATTGTATGTCATCTTTAATTCTTTCCTACAAGATAGCATTTTCACTATGTTGATGGATGATCATGTTATGGAAGGGGGCTACTACGGATCCTGACAACCTCAGAAGTGCTGACAGCTTCTTCCTTGCAGGTGTCAGCCATCCCATGACATTGCACTTGTCTGTGGCTTGCCAATGTAACAACTACTATGTACTATTGTGTGCAGTCTTGGTGTAACTCCTAAACTCAAAGGCTGTCCTGACTTGCACATTGGGATTCCAGTTACTGTCTTGAGGTGTCAGTATCAGCCAGTCCTGCTTTGTGAATGTACCACATTCCTTTAAAAAAGGGGGGAGAAAACCCAAAACAAACAAAAAACCACCACCAACAAAACAAACAAACAAACAAAAACCAGGGGAAAAAACAATAATGGAAGAAGAAATCATCATGGTACAGCAGAAAAAAGAAAGGAGAAGCAACTTTTGAGCTGCAGATAGTTAAATTTCATGTTAAGTCAGCAGTGGCACAAATCACATCATCACAGTAACCAAGCAGTCCAGGCCAACATGGATGATCCCACTCATACAGTTCCCTTAAAATAAGAAAAAAAAAATCTGCCTTTCATAATTCAGAAACGAGATTGTTTTCTTGAACTACACTTTTGAGATCATTACCTTTTCTAACATTTCCTTTTGGTCACCAAACTGTAAGAACAGCAGCAGGTGTTTTGGAAAAATCCAAATTTAATCAATTATTTTCAGACCATGTCTGGGGTGAGTTCCTGGTATTTCCTAATGCACTTGAAAGTCCTATACTTTACCGTCTCCTTGCGTTTTGTTCATCCTCTTAATATTTGGTGCTTGCAGTTGTTGCCAGCTGCAAGGAAGGCTGGATAAATACAAGAGCCACAAACAACATATGCTACCTAATCAGCAAGGTACAAAGGTTTGAGGTTCAAAGATAAATCACTCCTGCCTCTGGTGTCTGTATAGCCCACTAATTCCAGCAGAATTGCACAGGTGTGCTTGAATATTCAGCCATCATATCGAATTGAGTATATGTTGCCTTAAAATGTGTTCTGAAATAAGTTACACTGTTGTTCAGCACAATTTCTTGTTTACCCTTACCAGGGTAGCGCCTGAAACCCAACCCCTGGACCCACCATTCTAAACTGCTCTACACTTACCTTGATTACAGTTAAGGTAATGTATCATTGTAATACCAATTGTGACCAAGACTGATGTACTTCTAGAAATAGTCAAGAATTGCTGTTCTCTCCAAGGGTAGTGTGATTGTCTCACGTAGTATTTGTTGGATAACTCTTAAATCCTGCCTTAGACAAATAGTTTCTGTTCATTTGCATTACTATAGGTAATTAAAACCAGATATTTGCTCTAATCCAAATTATCAGAAACATCCCCACGCCCTAAATTCTTCTTTCCAATAGACTGCTATTTATTCTATCTGGCACTGATACCCCTTACCTCATTCCAACACAGATTTGTCTAGCCTTGCATGTTAGCTGTCCCTGGTGGGTTTTAACCTAACCAGCATCTCGCTCTTAAGTCTCCACCCCGAAAAGAAGGTCCAGCAAAGCAAAAAAAGATAATGTTTCCCATGCAGTCATACTGAAATTAATCTCCACTGCCTAGAAGCTACCTTTGATTATATCAGCCTGCGGTGACACACACATCAGTAACCACAGTGTTACTGGTATTAGTGCTGCTGGTTGCAGAGCAGCTATCAGGTCCTTGGGGCAAACACCTTTTGCATCCAAGTGATTTCAGTATTTGAAAGGAACTCGTGTCTGACAACACAGCAACCATAAGCACAGGGGGAAAATCTTTCATTTTCTCAGCTCCACAAATCTGAAAGATGAATGTTTAGAGCACACCATCCAAAAGAATGATGTTGGAGTTGAGGCTGTAGACAAGGAGACTGAGGAGAGCCACTGAGGTTTCAAATACAGAAAAGGTAGCCACAAACAAAATAAAATAAACATCCTTCATGCCTGCAGCGATCTGAACTGGTACTAGGGAGTTTAAAGTGCAGCAAGATTCAGTCAGAAAATGAATTTCTAAGAGTGAAGTGCAGTCTGAAAGTACAGTGAAGCACTGGCAGCACCATCTCTGGACACATTAAGAAGTCTGGAAAACATCTGTCAGGAGTGATGAAGGATCCTTGTTGGAGCAAGAAATGGACCAGATGTCTTCTCTGGGTCCTTTCCTGTTCCTATGCTCTAAAGCTGTATCGAAGTAAATGTTATTCATAATTTCCAAGTTTTGTATGAAATCAAATGTCTGCTTCTTTGAAAATCTGATACTATGAAATGTCACGTGTATCCAGAGATCACTGTAACCCTGGCATTGTACTTTATCATCACAAGGTCCTTACATATGTTTTTTTCTTTTTGTTTAAATCAGATTAAGATTAAATATGAATGTCTGCTAATACACATGTAAAGTCTTACAAACTGTGAACTCACCATGATGCAATGAGTAAATATATTTCAGTTTTCCATTAAGAAAACACTAAAAACCATGATGAGATTAATTATATATATATATAACCCCTTGTTTCTACTTAGTAAGAAACTATGGAGCAATACAGGCCTTCTCTTAATAAGGAGGCTTGCAAAATTTTAGAGGGCAATCTCTGTGCTTGTCCCTCTGTAAGAGCTGCCAGAGTTCCTTACTTACTTACAGGTCCATTAATCTGTAGACCATGATGCATGTATATCTCACACACATGCAACTTTTTGGCTCAGAAGACATTTAAAGGAAAACAACACAGGTAGTTTATACAAAATGGTTCTACTAAATATCCACCAAAAGGAGAGATCATGTATCTCCAATTATAATTATTATTATAATATTAATAGAATATCCTGTCTCTCCTCTTCTGCCTGAGGGAAGAAAAGATGACACAGCTCTTTGCAACCACTGTAGGAGCTCAGAAGCGAACATCTCGGATAAAATTGACTCATGCTTGCACACAGATTGAGCATCTGGCACCCACTCTCTGCTGAGCTGAGAACTAACCCATGGCTCACTGGTTTGTACTTGCCAATGACAGAATGTGTTTTCAAAACCAGTCACTGCTTGGTCTTATGAAGTACCCAGCTTCCACCCTTGGTCTAGGAGAGGAAGAACAAGCATTTCAACACACATTTCAGTGGAGAGAGATGCTCATTTGTAACAATTATCTTGACTAGAAATTTAGATCCTGGCTTCACTGACGTGGAATAATTTTAAAAAGAAAAAAACTGATATCAAGTCAGAATTTCTTCATGATAGTTCAATAAAACCACAGTGGCCAAGAAAGAACTGCCTCCAAAATAAAACATTTGTCTTAATCTATGTTTGCAAGGAATTTACTTGGGTTCCTATGCCAGCAAAGCCTCCAAATACAGACCCCACAACTACTTTTGCCAGTGCAGACTCCACTGGCATGAACTGTATATGCTCTAGTAGTAAAACAACTCTTACAAATGTAGGTTTTATCTAAATGGGAAGTTGAGTCAGCAGTCTTATTATGGCTAGGAGTGTAATTTTATTTATATATATATATATTTTACAAACTTCTAAGAGGGAATATTGCACAAAAACATCAATTAAGAATAAGCTGAATGTACATGGAAAATAAGTTATTCACTGACTTCTCTCTCAAAAACTGTCCATAAGTGAAGCAGTTAGGAATTTTTAATCATGGAATGTATTAATTTCAGTCTAATTGTTAGTAAATCAACATGTTATGTCATGACTTTTGTTACACAGTATTTCTTTTCATCATTTGGATAATCAGGTCTTCTGCAGAACAGAAAAGGCATGGGAGTGTGGAGGATAAGGGAGGTGTCCTCTGTAATAAACACCACCTACCATTCTCGATGGCATAGCTAGGAAGGCTGGGCATAGCTCATAAATCAATGCTGCAGAAGCATAAATGTCAACCAAGACTCAAAACCTCATTGAAAACTCTGTCAGAAACTCCTGGATGCTTGATTAGACTGACAGCAGCATAAATGTACATCTGCATTTTCACAAGCTTTCTGTTTAAAAGTTAAATATAAGAAATCCCAATGTCTTTCACAGTTGTTGGTGTGAAAGAATCAAACTTGTCTATGACTTCGGCTCCACCAGTAGTTTTATTTCTGACTGTTCACAAAAATGTAATGTCTAGGAGAGTTTATTCTCAGAAAGTAAGTCTAAGGAAGAAGCAGCAAGCAAGACTTTAGCACTCAGAATTTCAACAAGTCAGGCCATTAATACCATGTTATCTTCTCCAGCCCCTTCCATATTCATTTGTTCCTACAAAGTCAGGATGCTATTTTTTTTCTTGAATGCTCATCTCACAACTTTTCAGACATTTCCATCTGTGACAAAACAAATACTTTGAAGCAGAAGAGCATATACAAGCAATCCATGTCAGGCCCATTCATAGGATTCAAGGTCTAACTTATTATGTAGGAAGCGGAACCATACTTTTCCTGCCCTACCCCATCAAGCACCCTAAAGGGAAAGGAATATGCAAAAGAACACAAATCAGGATGAAAAAATGATAAGAAAACATGTCCATCCAGAAATAAGCCTCTTAGAAACTTGCTTTCCCCTCCTTTACTTCCCATTCTTCACTTCTCTCTTCTTTAGTTTAATTCTACTTTTATGCCAGCTATATAAAAGGCAACACAGAAAGGGAAACTAACTCTGCAGACAGATGCACAGCGTGGAGAGCAAAACTAAGTATCATGTGTCATGTTATAATCATAATATGGAATATCCGATTTCACTATCAAGTGCTTTGCATGAAACCACTTTCCACTACAGGTTAAACTGACAAATTCAAGTATACTTCCACAAACACATTTCACTGCCCGCGTAGCCAACAACATGCCAGATTATTTAAACATAACCATTAAAAACCTAGTTCTGTGGTATTAGTCCTTTCTCTTTTTGTTCCAGTTTGGAAAACATGCAGTTGACACCACTCTCAGACGTAAGCATCTTCAGAAAGACTGTACCTCTATGTTTTAGGCAGATAAATCAACTTGAAGGGAATTAACTTGCTTATAAACCCTATCTTCAGTTAATACTCACTCCCTTTACTGGCAAGTAGAGTTTTCCTCTGTTAATGATGCAGAACTTAAATGGCTGGTTTCAAGTGTAATCCACATAGCAACGAAACTTTGTGGCTATCAGAAACAAGAAAATGCCCTTCCACTGTCCTGGTCCTGCCACTCCCATGCATAAAGACAGGCTGAATGGTCCCAGCCTGTCATATTGTAAAATCTCTATTGGGAAAAAAATAAAATAGTCACGTTTTAGACCATCAGAGCTACAAAAGTAGCAGGTTAACACACTGGCAACATCTAGACCTGTGTGCCAATCTTTATGGTAAACTCTCTATAAACCAGGCACTGAGTAAATTCTACTTTATTTTCCTAAAACTATGACCTGACATAAACTAGAGCACAAGGAAAAAAACTGCTGATTGATAGTGCATTTTATGCTTTGCAGGTCAGCCTGTAAGTCAGAAGGTTTATTTTCTAACCTATTATTCTTTATCTAGCTTATTTATACCTTATTTAAAATATAATAGATATTTTAAGAGACAACAGGCAAGGTATATGGTAAGCATAAAGTATGCCTGCATACTGTATCCAAGAGCTCCATATGAGCAATTCTCCTTAGCTAACAGCATCTCAAAAAAACCTATTACCTTCTTTTGGACATATGAAGCAATACAAATACTTTGGCAGCTATCTGGACTCCTTCCAAGCCCCACCCTCCAACCAGCTAACCACATAGCTGCCAGAGACAGGTATCATTTTGGTTTGTCCAGTTGTATTCTCAGAGTTTCAGTTTTACCGGGGACCGAGTGTCACAAAGTATTTGCACCAAGTGTATTCATTCCAAATAAATATAATTTTCTAGCTTTGTTAAAAGATAAAGAGTATTTCCAGAATAGCTTGTATTTAGAGCGATTATACCCATTTTTGCAAAGCTGACAACACACTTTATAATGGCAATCTGCTTCCCTGGCACAAGTTGCGCCATGTCCATCTACCAGCTCCCAAAGAGGAGGGCTGCCCTCTCTCCATCAGGCAGCTTGCGATCACGTTTAACTGTGCAGACACCTAGATTTCATCCCTGCTTTCCAGAAGACTCGGCATGTTTGAAGAGACTGGCCATCACCCCACAGGGCCTGAAGGAGCAGCTGGGTGTCACTGCCGGGGAGCCCTGGGGAATGCTTGGGGACTCTTGTGTCCTCAGTGTTACACCAGGTCTTTCGTAAAGTTTTATGTCTCCGTTTAGTAATTTTCATAGTTTACTGTAACAGTACCCAACAATATAAACTACTCCAACTAGTATTTTTTCCAGTTAATACGGTTTTGAATCACAAACTTCAACAAAACACGTCTGCTGCCTGTACCATTATAGCTATACTGACAAAGCCACTCCGCCTGACCCGGGGACAGACCCAGCGCCGAAGAAACCCAGGGTTTCAATCCGCATTAGCCGACGAGCCGGACTTTCATTGGATAGCAGCCGGAGACCGGGGTACAGCGAGAGGAACGGCGCTGGACGGTGCCGTTCACCCCAGCACGGCACGGAACAGAGTTCGCGGACGTATCCCCGCATCCCCACCCTGCGCCGTGGACCCCCCCTCTGCCACCAGCCCCGCGCGGCAGACGCGGCGACGCGCCGCCCCCCGC
>NW_010177581.1:85105-87388 GCF_000695765.1 Mesitornis unicolor
GGCAGCCAATGGGGAGCCAGCCCGGAGCTGCCAGCCCACAGCAGCCTGGAGCGGGAGGAGGCGGCCGAGATGGCGGCGCAGGGCAGCGGAGTACGGTCAGGACATTTCCATCCCTCTAATTAAGCCTCTTAATGCACTTTCTCAGCCCCCGTAGTCTCACCACCGGTTTGTGGCAGTTGCAGCGAGGCGTCCAATTTTAATCCACAGCCTCCATGCATCTGACAGGGCACCCTTAATCTACCTGTTGATTGAATCAAAGGCACAGAAGCTAATAGGTTGTAGTAGTACTCTCAGCAGCCAGCTAAGGACAAGAACTAAAAGAGAAGGGTTTTCTTTAAAGCCACAGCCCGTTCACAAGAAGCATTTAACACATAATTCGACTTTCCAATTTCTAATTTCCAACTTTTTCCTCTTGAAGGGAGGTTCTGCTGCTCATATCACTCAGGTCTAACTTCAAATTAAATACAGGGTGTAGTGAAAAACAGACATTGATGGAACAATTCCTATAGCATGTAAAGCAGCCTGAACATCTGACCTGGACCTACTTGATTACAACCATTTTAAAAGGATGTTCATGGTTATTTTCCATACTGTACAAAGTCTTCCTTCAGCTTTGATGTAGCTCTCTGAACAACCAATTTTCCCTGACACAGTATTATGAAGGCAAGGATCCTTCCAACAGAAGGAATGACTTCTCTTCTGGGCCACAGTCAATAAAACCACAACAAATATTGTAATGTAAGTAAACACTCTGCACTTACCATAGTACCTGTAGCAAAACGTGCCTGACAAACCACAGGAAAGCAAGGTTCAGCTCTGGTCCAGCATTACAGATGTCTTCAGATACAACTGCCACCTTCATTGAGCTTTTCAAACCTCATATCAAACCTAACTTCAACTCTTAAAAAGCTTTCACCTGTGGCCTGGTTTTTGCAAAGCAATCAAGGAGTTCCCAGGATTTACAGGAACCCTTAAGCAATCATTATGCAGCCAAAATTTAATTTTCTTGGCTAGGCTGGCTGGTTTCAGTGAGATACTAGTGCTGCTCTTGACTTCCTTGAGAATTAGTTAGCTGCTACCACCTGGCCTAGCCTCTCCAATCCCACAGGCAGCTATGGTCTTCTCTTGTGCTCATCTGTGAGCAAATTTAACTCTTTCAAGTCCTCAGATGGGAGAAAACAACTGGGATGAATAAACACCTTTTAAGGACAGGAACATTCTTTTTGTCAGGTCTGTAAAGTGTTTGGCCCATGGGGAGCTGCCCAAATTCCTAACAGGCTTTGCTACAAGCCAAACAACATTCAGAACCAGTAGAGATCCATCACACATACACCGTTTGGTCACAGTGCTAGGAGCCTGCTACATTAGCTGAGGAGAAAGGGTGTGCTGCGTAGCGGGGTTTCCTCAGGAAACTAGTCTAATGTAATATGATTATTTTGCATGGGATCTCAGAGTCTAATAATAAGTAATAATAAGTAGTACCTACTTTCTTGTATTGGGAACTGAGTTTTCATTTTCACCAACTAAACCATGCACTGCCTAGAGCCAAAACTGAATTAGCCTGTAATACAGCAAAAGTCACTACCCTCTTACCATAGGCATTCACTGGGGTGCCTCTTATGCAAAAACTCTACTTTTTTTTTTCCTTACAGAGGCTACAATTTATGTAGATTATATCACATCAGATTACATATTACTTTCTATAATCACACATTTTCCCTACTTGGTTGTGTGGGTCAGCACAGGCAGGATGCAGGAACAACCACAAAACCATGGATGGAATGCAAAGAGGAAATTAATTTTCATTACCTCACCAAACAGGGGATCCCCGGAACAGCACCCGGGCAGAGGCACACAAGCGGGGATGGATGCTAGAGGATCACCATGCTGCTGTTTTTGCCGTACAATTTATATGATGTATGTATTTTTCTACACCCCAGCTGCAGGACTCTTGAACATGTTTAAAATCCTCCTCACCAATCTTCCGTTTTTACCCCACATCCCACCCCTTGCTCAAGTGACCACTTTTGCTGGGGCTGACAAAGCAGAAGGTGTCCATTTCGGCTTGCAGGGTGTAGAACAGCATCATTTACAGAGGCACATAATAAACACATAGAGAAAAAGGAATAAACATATCCCTACAGTAAGGCTTTGAAGCAGGTGTCCCACTGATCCTGTGAGGGAATTAAAGCCTTCAGCCAGCCAGGCACCACCAGTAGATTGCTTCATTTTCTGCATTAAGTCCTGGGGATGCTGAATCACAGAATCACAGAATCTTAGGAG
>NW_010177582.1:0-1113 GCF_000695765.1 Mesitornis unicolor
CGACGGGGCAGCGCCCGCACCCCCAGCGAGCAGCGCCGCATCCGCCGCCACCGCTTCTCCATCAACGGCCACTTCTACAACCACAAGGTGAGCCCCAAATCGCACCTCCCCCCCAAAAAGAACCCCTCTCCCGATGGGGTTTAACTGGATTTTGTGTCCCATAGACGTCTGTGTTCACGCCGGCGTACGGCTCTGTCACCAACGTGCGGATAAACAGCACGATGACAACACCCCAGGTCCTCAAACTGCTGCTCAATAAATTCAAGGTATGTTGAGTTTATTCAGTGTTTTATTTATTAATAAATAAACACAACGCTCCTGGGTTGCTGTGCACAGGGAATGTCTATCCCATGGATGTAAAATGCAATGGCGGAGTGAAATAATGGGATTTTTTGTGTGTGTTGCTGGCAAAGCCTAGGGTGGAAACATAGGAGTTTAACAGTGATTTATGTCTTGGTTCAGATTGAAAACTCAGCAGAGGAGTTTGCGCTGTACATTGTCCACACCAGCGGGGGTAAGTCTGCCAAAAAACACCCAACTCCCCCAGCACAGCTATGGCAAAACCCCATGGTTCACCGAGCTGACCGCCGGTGATTTTGGCGTTGCAGAGAAGCAGAAGCTGCGAGCCAGCGATTACCCCCTGATCGCCCGCGTCCTGCAAGGCCCCTGCGAGCAGGTCTCCAAGGTCTTCCTCATGGAGAAGGACCAGGTGGAGGAAGTCACCTACGATGTGAGTTGGCCAAGAGCAAACGCCCCCAGCCCAATTTCCCCATCCCAAATCTGATGGCAGAGCAGTGATCGCTGCGCTTCCTTCTCCATAACTGATATTTTTTCCAGCTGGGGTTGGAAAATACTTTTTCCAGCTGAGACCGGCTCATTTGTGCTTCTTTCTACCCCCAGAGCTGCTTTGCTTTTAAATCAGAGCCCAAATGGGGCGGTTTTGGGGTATATTTGGGTTTAAACAGCACTAGGTGACACATTGAGGGTGTGCAGGGTTCTCTGTATGAAGGAGCTGGTGGATAAAGTAAAATAAAGTAAAATAAAATATAAAATAAAGTAAAATAAAATAAAACAAAACATAGAATAATATAGGCTGAATCCATGGGCTGAGGC
>NW_010177583.1:0-5072 GCF_000695765.1 Mesitornis unicolor
CGATGCAGTGCCGCCGCGGGGGCGGGGAGGGGCGCAGCGTGTGCGGGTCATGGGTCACCCTTCTGCCGGCCTTTGCCGTGCGCGGCATGGGGCTGTACCCCGGAAAATGAGGCCTTTGAGAGCTCGAGAAAGATGCACCGCTAAGCTTTTTGAATTTTTTAAGTATGTAAGAGGTTTTACTGACTGTAACTTGCCATGTTTCAGTTAGTTTTGGCTAGGCTGGAAACATGGTTTCTTTTTACAAGCGGCTGTGCTGAAAGGTATTTTAAGTATAATTTTTTAAACTCAGTTGGAAGCAAAGGAATTAAAATATAATTTATATCAGTTTAGAGTATGTGAAGAATGTGCATTTTGTGTGTGTGCTGTGTGTCAAAGATCCCAGCTAGTTCTGGCTTTTTTTCCTTTCCTTGTGAATCTCTAAGCTTTGTTGGGACACTGCCAGGGCTCCAAGGTGTTCCACTTTTTATTTCTGCCTCAGATTTTTATTTACTGAATTAGTATATGTCTGTAGATGATTTTCACTTTTTACTTGACTTAGGAACAGGACTTTTATGTATAGCTCTAAACAGACAACTGATAGTTCTGGGATTTGAAGTACAGATAACAATTTCCACTTGGTACAAAGCAATACAATAATTTGTGGTAGTGTAAAGAATATCTGCTAGTTCATCAAACTGATTTTTTGCAAATTTCTATGTGTTTCCGTTTCAGTGGGGTAGAAGCTAAACAGCCCAACTCTGCCATCAGGAAATGTGTTAGAGTCCAGTTAATTAAGAATGGCAAAAAAATAACAGCTTTTGTTCCCAACGATGGCTGCCTGAACTTCATTGAGGTAATTTTCAAGAAGTGATTTATAAAACATTGTGTATCAAAGTAAAAAACAACATAATTGACCAATTCAGGAGATGGTTTGTGGTATTCTGCACCACGTGTATCTTAAAGCTGTAGGGGCACAGGCAGATGAAAAATGTGACATGTTTTTGTACACTCCCCTCCCTTGCCAAAGCCAGTTCTCAGCAGTGCTGCAGCAAGCTAAATGACATCTCTGTTTATGTTTCCTTTGTCCAAAACCCTCAAGGGGATAACAGTCCTTTATTAATGCACATTTATGAATAGCCTTCGATATTTCTATTTTTTCTTTAAATCTGAGCCACACCCCACACTCCTACTGTTGCCCATTCTAGAAGTGTGCACAGTTCAGTGTCTGTAGCTCTGTAACTATGTGGTCTCGTTGCAGGAAAACGATGAAGTCCTGGTTGCTGGTTTCGGTCGGAAGGGTCATGCTGTTGGTGACATTCCTGGAGTCCGCTTCAAGGTTGTCAAAGTAGCCAATGTTTCTCTGTTGGCTTTGTACAAGGGCAAGAAGGAGAGACCAAGATCATAAATTCAGTTTGATTTGTCAAGAGTGTCAATAAAACTTTTAATTGGAAAAACTTGTTACTTAAGGCTTACAGTTTTTCAGTGTACATCTGCAAGTGACATACCTTTGATGTTGGGGCATAGTGTCTGTTTTGTTGTTGGCAGCTGGCCTTCTGTGAGAAATGCTTTGGTATTGACCAACAGAAGGGAGCCAGAGCATTTTTATAACCAGCAGGTGAGCCTGAAAAGCTCTGCATTTCCAAATTTAGCCTTTGTATTGTGTGCAGCTGCACAGCTGTCTGCTAGGAACTTCAAGGGATTTATTTCATAGAATTATAGGGTGTTTTGGTGCTTTGTGGACCATCCCTGATCTCCAGTGCCTTCATGAGGTCTTCTTTAGTTTAATTAGTAGCGACTGTCCTGCAATCAGGGTGGATGGAGGGATTTCTCAGAAGTTTGTCCCCTCATGAAAAGGTCTCCATTAAACAATTTCTGTACTGTTGCTCTGCCAGTTGTGCAGAACAGGGAGATCTTGAAGCTTGGGCCTAAGTGTGATGCTAACAGAGCTAGCTGGGACTCTGACCTGAGGAAGCAGCCTGTGTTGTAGAAGAGAAAGGTCTCCAGTGTTTGCTGTGTTGCTGCAGTGCTGTAAAAGCACAGACTGTCACTGACACATGTGGTCTGACATGTGCTGCCTGCACCGAAAGTGAAAGTGAGCTGACTGCTGCTGTCGTGTCCCAGCCTTAATGATCATCAGAGGGCTGCATCTCTGGGAGTCTATCCCTAGGGATGGCTTCTGCAGTAAAGGAGGGGTGGAGGAGTAACAAGTTTACTCCCACATCTTGCAGTAAAGCCAGTTTCCTTGTTCTCAGTCAATAAAGCTCTGGAGTGGGTGTCTGTTACTGGATGTTAGCACAACACTTAGAGATGGAAGAGAGCTGTTAATGTGAAAAGCTTTGTCAGACAGCAAGACAAGATCTTGTATCTCTGTGAGGTCTACTGTGACCTTTCACCAGTTATTCAGGTTGTTGGGTTTTTTTTACTTATTTTTAAGAGCGGTAACTCCAGTTCTATAAAATACTCAAAAATCAATTGCTTTTCAGGAGCACAGGATAGCTGTATACTTCTTTGGACACTAAATAATTCAACTAGCCCATAACTATGTAAAGGTGTTTTTTTGTTTGTTTTTCACAGCCTTAAGTAATGCATTCCTTGGTCTTGCCTATCTGTGCAGTGGCTGAGCTAAGGTGCTGTTTGAGAGATGTTTGTATTAATGAATACTACACAATCTAGAACTTAATTGCAGACTCACCCTTCTTCTAAGGAAACAGACTGCTGTCTAGTCAAGCTGGAATTTTATCTTCAGTCATGTCAGTTGTAGAACTTCCCATAGGAACTGAAATGAAGTTTCTTACTGCTAGATCTGTCCAAAAAACAATGTTTCACTGGGACTATTCATCAGGAATCAAAACATCCCATCAAGCAAGTTGAGAGGAGAAACTGCATGAATTTCAATGCATAACAGTCTTCCTCAAATCGAAGATGTTGAAAATGGTTTTTATTCATGGTCTCCAAATGCTGGCAGCAGTTGTAGTTTCTAGTGTGAAGACAGGCGGGGGCACCTGATGCACAGTTCATCAGGCTTAGGTCCTGGAGGGATTAATAAATGGCTTATTTTATGTAATAGCATCCGGGTCCTGCTCAGCCCATAGGACTTCACACAGCTGCTTCCATGCTGAGTGCAAATTAAGTTTAGGTAGTTGGACTTGGGCAAGTCTGCCTGATTTGAAGGCACCAGTGTCTTTTAGTGCATTTCAGCTGTTTCTGTTTAACTGCTGTGCTACTGTCTTGAATGTGTCTTTCAGTAGGGCTTTTTGGCTTTATTTGCTAGATTACAAAAGTCTAAATAGTTTAAGTTTTTAAAATTTTATTTTTCAAAGATGCCTGTTCCATAATCAGGCTATTTGAAAAACTGATGCACTTCATCAGTTCATATCTTCATTTTTCTCTCCATGTTGTCCAGTTTTCCAGCATCACTTTAAAATGTGGAGGCCAGAACTAATACGGAATTACAGAACAGAATATCAAGCCAGCATTTCGTGTATCAGCCTTTAAATCATTGCCAGGTCTTCTGTTGCACTCACATACCTTAATCTTGATTTTTAGCTTCTTGAAAGTACATTTTGCACAAAGCTCACAGTGGAGCGCTGTGTTCTTTGTTTCATGTTAGAGCTATTTTTATATTCATTTGGCTCAAGTCAGAGTAAACAATTCCCTCATTATAATCACAATTTATCTGTGTGCTTATCCAAATGTCTCTACTTCAATTAGTATTCATTAATTCATATGAAAATGGAGTAAAATTTAAGAACAGATTGAGAATCTCTGCTACTGGGTATTCTGCAGCTTAGTCATCTGGGAATTGGTGAGATTTGGACTCAAACCCTTGTTGAGGCACAGAGGCAATGCTGAACTTGGGTTTTCCTTATCCTTGTACATGCAGGAGCCCCCCACTCATAATAAAAGTGGCTTTTGCTGCAGCCCCTTCCCTGTTACAGGGTAACTATGGAAAAACTGCTCCTTGCGAATTTAGGATTAAGACTGCGTCTGTTGGAACCTGACTTAAGGAACCTGACTTAAATACCCTGTAAGGTTTTCTGAGCGAGGCCTTAACTCCTACACAAATTTTGGACACAGTGTAAGCGCACCGTATGTATAGCACGCTTCAGTCAATGAGGACATGGGAGCACAGGAGATTTTGGGTGACTGTGCCATCAACTATCCCCACTGCTCCCCAGCGTGCACAGTATTGCCATTTCTTTTTTACTGTGCTTTCTGGTTTCCCAACCCTCCTCTTTTTCTGGATAGTGGAGGGTTAACTGCTTGTAATATTTTTCTTTCATGCAACCACATGTGCGTTCTGGATTTTGCCCAGAATGTTATGCGGATAGATTTTGAGGATCTTCTACATCTGCCCAGTATTTCTTACAGTTTCACTAAATCAAAGCTACTGTTTATGCACCGTAACTCCAACCACGCTATTATATGCCCCAAAATCCCAGATATATATCCATGTCCCATCTGCTGTGACTCTGTCTAATGCTTCTGTGAAATTTGGCATACATAGGTAGTAACAGGACTCCACATAGCAGAGACGCACACATTTTCTACTACAAAGTCTCTGAAATCCATCCTTCACCCAGGAGCAGAACAACGTGAGCAGACAGCTAGGGATGAAAGCACTGACTGCCATGTGTGCAACTATATTTACTAACAACAGCAGGTACACATGAGGGAAATCAGGTACACAATTACATGCAAAACAGCTACAACAGCACCAGTTTTTTCCAGGTGGTCCTTGTTTACAGTGAGACTGGAAGGTACTGGATGCGCAAACCTGAGTGCTGCACTGTGACTCACAGCCTGCAGCTCTAACAGCAGTTCCTGGGCAAGAGGCAGATCCCAGGCAGCCCATTTCAGACGCGGCTGGGATTCCAGCTCAATTTCTACAGGAGATGCATCACCTCAACAAAGCAAATCAGCTTTCATTTTGTTATAACAGCAGTCTGTTTGCTTTTGTTGTTTTGATTTGCTTTTCTTGCATAGCAAAAATGAGTAGGACTGCCAGTGATACTGCTTTTTAAAAAAGTATTTCACTGCAGCCAGTGGACTATTGAAGTACTCACTGTCACAGAATCGCACCAAAATGGCTA
>NW_010177584.1:0-2134 GCF_000695765.1 Mesitornis unicolor
ACACAGTACTCCAAGTGAGGTCTCACCAGAGACCTCATGCAAAATTGTGTGCTTGATTTGCATGTAGACATTTATTAAGAGAGTGCTTACAAAATCCCACCTTTCCAGCTGGTTAATGAAGAAATAAACACTCTGAAAGTTTCTCCTGAGGTAGTCGAGATATTTTTCCTAGTACCAGTTATGACTCGCCATATAAAAAGCTGTCCTGAAAGTTCCTCCAAAGGTAAACTTAGGCAAAGTGGTGATAAGGTCAATATTTTTGAATGGCGTTGCCTAAAATATCCAGCAAAGTCAATAATAAAGACAAACACTAATTTGGATTACTCTATTGGGGTGTAACTACACAACTTCAAACTTTCATGTTTGAAAACATTTGCCTTAACCATTTGCTCATGATTAAAGAGCAGGTAAGGAACAGACCTGTGCTGGTTTTTGGACCTACCCACTAAAAACAAGGCATGAAAAAGGCTGACAAAGCAGTGTGGGCACAAGGACATGCCCATCTATCTCCCTGAGAGAGCACTGCTCGCTGAGAAAAGGGCTGGGATCAACGCTAAAGGTAACCAGAGGAGCATGGAAACCTGTCTGTGGTTGAGGTGTTCCCAGCTAGCTCTGAAAAAGGGATCTGAGCTACTCGGCCCTTCTTACTCCTTCTGGAAACAGAAGTGCCAATAGCTCAGCCGCTGACTTCTTTTACATTTGGACATGGATGACATTGAGTGACGTATCTTTAACAGCTCTTGCTTTTCTAGTTAAGCACTAATGTTTAACAAGATCAGCCTGCAGGTGCCTGTTAGTGTGCAGTGCTCCAGCTAATTAATACATCACCAGGAGAGCCAGCCTGGGAAAGCAGAGTGAGCAAGTGCATTCCTAAAGCATTTCTCAGCCTTCAGAAAAAAAAAAAAGTGCAAAGGGTTTTTCAGAGAGAGGTAAAAAAAAGAAGAGTCAAGTCCTCCAAATGTTAATGCAGTAATGCTCAGCTGACTTTCTATGAAAAGGTCGTCTCTCACCACGCCAGCATCCTCCCCATAAAAGATGAGGTTGTAGTCCGCAAGGAGTAGTACTGGAGAGGTAGTTCAAGTGTCACAAAAACACATCGGCCCTGACAGCAACATACATTTTCTGAGCAAAAAGAAACAAACCAAAGGTCTTCTTTCCCCCTGTCCCTGCTAATTCCTCTGGCCAACTCACCTCCTGCAACGGAGCTCACAGGGACATCAGGAAAGTCTTGTCAGCACCTGGCTTGAGGCTGCTCCGTTGCGCTTGGTGGAGCTTGTACCTGCTCAGCAGGCAGGGATTTATTTTTTTTTAAATAATATGCATTACTGCTAATTCCCACAAATGTAACAGGATTCTCGTGAATTTTCAATTTATTGCGCCTACAGTCCCGCTGCCTGCATTAAGTGATAATTTGTCAGACTTGCTGCTGAAGAGAAAATCTTTAACATGCAACTTCAGTATTTTCTAGAGTTTCAGAATCCAGCAGGAAAACTGAAAGACTCTTTTGTGATTCCCTCAATTCAAATTTCAGCCCAGTTTTTAAACTAGAGAAGTACTATTGGAACTACTGAATGAAGAAAAAAAATATGGGGTCACTCCTACTGTAAATAGTGTCTTAGAGCCTAATGTTCATTTTTTACAGCTATTTTAAAATGTAAAAATGAAGAACGTAATTGTCTATTTTATATAGGAAAAGGCAGCCACATGGTGTAAAAACCTCCATTTGTTAGTAAAAAGCAGGCAGGATCACCAGAACCATAAAATATAAACATTTCTAGTGTTGGAAGGAAGAAGAGAAATGAGCCAATAACCCATCACAGATTTAGGAAGAGGACCCAGCTTTTACAAGTGAAGTGTGTTGCAGCTGCTAACATGGAAGTGATAATTATTTGGTGGTGAATCATACCCACTTCAGGATTAAAGATCATACCTACATGTGAGCCACTATCAGCAGTGTTATAACTGGAGTTGCTAATACTGCTAAAGTCAAAATATTTGAAGATTGTGGGCCAGGCTCCTTAGAAACACTGAATTAACTTTAAAATCATACAAATTAGATACTATTTATGTGCCTTCTGAGTTTCAGGAACTTTATAATTTAAGCCTCATCACTCATTGATGCTGCTGCAGATGT
>NW_010177585.1:0-26305 GCF_000695765.1 Mesitornis unicolor
TTATATATATTATATATCATCATATACTTATTTTTTGTGTTATGTTACAAAAAAAAATTCTTTTCTGTAAGGACGTGCTGAACTACAGCAGAATTACATCCCTTTGCTAATGATAGCACTTCCCTGGGAGCACGTTTCAATAGGATTGGGTCCATTTTCTCCAGGTTTAGGCCCTGCGGTAGCATTTGACAGAGGACGAGGGGAAATTTTTTGTTGTCGCAGCCAGAACTTGAGGCAGGTGAACAAACAAATTAACAGATTAACAAACATCAACCCTGACATCCCATCAGATGACATGGATAGCAGAAGAAACTAACCACTCCCTGACATTTTAAAATCTGCCATTTCCTAGGCATTTCTTCTGAGAGGTAATTCACTGGAGTGAGAATTAAAGAGTAAATTGCCGGCTTGAGCAGTATAACCATCTGATCCCTGTGTTAGCCTCACAATATGCTTAACAGGATTTCCATCTTCTAGTTCCCCCCAATCCAATCGAATACACAGCTCTGGGATAACACAATTCTGGGTACCTGCTTGCCAATGGTCAGAAGTACGCCCTTTCTAAAAATGAGTATAAATAGGTAACATAATGCATGAGAGCAGGCAATTGTTTGCCTTCTCTTGTGTTTCTTGTTGGAACAGAAAGATTTTAAGTGAATGCATCAAGCATCTTAAAAGCTAACAACAGCTTAGCAGGTTAAATGTGAAATAGGTTTATCAGATCAGTGTAGTGCTCTTCTTGTAATTATGTTTTTACAGCCTGGTTAGGGGCTGGTATTGGAGAAGGGCTTGTGATGTCAGAGTGGGTAGGGCTTAGGAGCAGGGATGAGGGCTAATCAAGATAAGTTCAATTTGTATTTAAAGTGAAGTCAGCGTTAGTTAAGGGAGTTTTTGACATGTTAATCTTGATGTGTTTTAAAAGCTGCCAATCACATTACTGAGGCAGCTGGAAAGGAAGACTTATAGCAAAGGCACATACTCTTGGATGTTCATGGTGTCTTCGTTTTACCCAAAATTAAGGTCTTCACAATAGATGTAAGTATACATTAAATAAAAAGAAAGTGTGCCGGTTTCTAATGTAAATGGCGATGCAACATGGGCTAAGCAATACCAAGAGGTCTGTGATTTTTCAGATTTTGATAGGAAATATCTCATGACAGAAACAGCACAGATCAAAGCCGATTTCTTCATGGTGTTTTTCTTTTAAGAGCAGCATGGGACTGCAGAAAGTAAAGCTAGGAAATTACAGCAGTGATACAGAAAAAGTAAAGTGTGTGATTAACTATGTTCTAATTTCTCAGCAATCTGATATATGTATTCTTATGGGTAAATAAACCTGCATATTCAGGGGGAAAGCTGTGTTTTTATGTCATAATCTTGATCATTTCAGACACAGTTAAAGATCTATTTCATAAATAGATTTGGAGGATTTTACTTTTGGAAGGCTTGTCACTGTGTACTCAGTATTCTTCTAGGAAACTTTGGATACAGATTGAATTGCTTGATATACATGCCCAAATGTTTCACTGTCATATCTAACCATAACAAAATATTCTTGAAAGCTAGCTGGTTGTTAATACATATAGCTTAATCTTTGTGATAATTTATCTTCTTAAAGTACAATAGAAAAACCTCAATATTTTACAGATGCTTCCCAGAGCAGTGGATTTTCTAACCCAGAGTGCAATCAGAATGAATCACGGCTATCATCACACAGATATATTTCCCTGTTTTATTCTGCTGTTCCTACACTAGATTTACCTAATTAAAGTTTTGCTTTTGTGTGTAGGCATTGTAACAAACTCCAGTGTTAGCAGCTTTGTGGAACACCAATGTATGCAGTGAGATGTATTTTGTAGAATGTGATGAGGGTCCCTTACATCCTGTTATTAATTGCATATGCGGGTGGAATTAATTGTAGACTGAGAAAGGCTCGGGCACTATTATAATGCCTTTGGAGTTAAAATTTCAAGTTCCTCAGTTACAGAATATGTTAATTTTCTGTATTTCCCTGGTGCCTCAGAGATAAGGAAAGAGGCAATCCTGACTTGATAATTTTATCATGGTCTGATCTTGCAAACTGCAGCTGAAAATGTTCGGTCTGTTCAAGACGCTGACTTCTGGGTCTGTTTACAGGATCAGGTGTGCAATTTCACACGGTACTTTTACACAGGGAAAAAGTTTGTATTACAACTTGTGACTTCATATATGAGTCTGGAAAATAACTGTGGTTTTAGTATCTGATATCTGTGCCTTACATATATTTTAACATAACTGCAAATATTTTTTAAGATGAGTGTGTACTGTCTTTTCTTTTGTAACAAAGAAAGCTAAACTTAAACAATTAGTGACAAAAAACTGCACCATCTTATTTAATCTTAGTGTTATAAAACATACCAAATGCAGTTTTCCATTTTATCCGAAGTTTTTGAGAAGTCTAAGGGTGCAATATTTAATATCCTAACTGAAGAGGGAGCAGTACAGGTTTTCTAGATTCAAACTCGTAGTTAGCCAGTGATGTTAAATAAAAATACTTTTGAATAATCATCCTAAAAGCTGTTCCTTTTTCCACTTCCTGGTTTCTTTTGGCACTAGGAGTGTTGTCCTTCACACTAGTATTTCATGTTAGAAAGAAATTCCACTAAAATTGAACTGCATTTCATTTGGAAATACCAGCCTTGCTCTCCAATCATCAGAGAGCTCTCCGTCTCAAGACTTCCATTTCCATATTTGAAAATAAAAAATAAAAAAACTTATTTATTATGCTTTAAAATAAAAAATATTAAAAAATAAAACATGCAGAGTTTAGTTCCCCTTTAACTGATCCCACTTAACGCCACATTTTGCAATCTTTGGGCTTCTAAAAGAATCAAAGACAAGAGGATAATGTTCCAAATGTCATCTCTAATTATGAAATAAATCCACAGGAAAAACAAATTACATCATGCTTTTATCTCTGTGTATATAACCGATGTAACAGAGAGACCCATCCCTCGTAAACAGCTTTTCCATGTACTAGTTTGTCAAGATACTGGGTGGGTATACGTCACTCACAGAGATGTGTGCACGCACACACTTGCTCTGCTACAACCACTATTTTTATTAGTTCTTGCTTAGCTATTTTACTGAGTTTTATAAAAGGCATAGCTAAGGCACTCAGCGTGATCCCAGCTGGAGCCTTTGGGTGCTGCCATAAATACAAATGAATAATATTAACACTATGGTTCTGCAGAAACCGATCCTGTGGTTACAGCACCGAGCTGAGAGGGAGAAGTGCTAAGCACAATTCCCACCTCAGCTGCTTACTCTCCTGTATCTATGCCCCTCCAATGCCATAGCAAATGACAGGACTGCTTCTTTTCCTCCACCATCTGTCTGTCTCACCTAGTAGGCTTCAAAGGCTCTTGCTATGTGTTTGTGCTCAGCATGATGCATCTCCACCTCTGGCTTTGGTCAATGCTGACAGTTGCCAGTTTCCCTGTGCCCCTAGTCATTCCAGTGGGAACAAGATGAACACCTATTATGATCCTAACTTAGTTCCTGAAGGATTGAGTTTGCCAATGCTAAGCCTTGATTTCTACCTGACACCAGTGTGTTTAAAAAAAAAATATGAGTGACTTGCTGGTTGCAATCTAACCAATTAGGTATCTTAAAAATGGTGAAACATCCACGTCTTCATTTCAGTGTAAAGGCATGCAATGCAAACTCTACTGGCTGACACACACAGTATAAATATAGTTATTTTCCTTTCTTTAGGGAATGTATCATTCTCAATCCAGTTTTAGGATTACACTCTAATCTCAGCCTCTGGACTGTCTGTGCCCATGTATCTAGGATTAGAATTCAGCCATACAGCCTCTCCAACAGTACCTTACCCCAGTTAAGAAGACGTATTTCATGCTCCTGTATGACATACTGTTGGTATCATTGCTTTCTTGTTTTCTAAAAGTCACTTATTTTGCTGACTGTGGGTTCTTGAATAAGTACAATCTCTAGCTTTATGACTCTCAGCATAGGTTTAGGGCAAGAACCATTGACACTACAGTTAACAATATTAGAGTATTAATAATATTTGAATTATTATCTATTCTTTAAAACAGCACCTGATTTCTCAAGTAATCAGGAGAGTTTTTCTAAAAAGGGAGCCAATGGAAGTGAAAATAAGACTATGTACAAGTTTATTAATATATTTCACTCATAAGCACGCATACATGTTTACATTATATATTTAACTGATTTCTCTGACACAGATTAAGTTCAGCTTATACATAAGTCAATACTGTATTTTGCCTATGGAATTAATAATATAGACACACTGACTGCTACAGACATTTTGAAACTGTATATAGCATGATTAGATTCGCAAATGCTTCTGTTTCATGAAGTTTGTGTCTTGCCACTTCTCAACTAATAAATTGAGACAGAATTAGTACTGGGTGAGTGGTTCTGCCTGCTGCCAAGAAGGGTTTGCTAAGGGTAAGACTCTAGAGGTAGAGATTAACTTGTCTTCATCCCTGTAATGTGCTGTACAGCCAGGATTTGGGCAATAGGATCAGAGAAGAGCCATATATGAATGTAACACTGGACAGCTGGCGTGTATGAATTTGTATGATCCCTGATGCAAGATTTTGAGCTACTCCCAAATCTCAGCTAATATATGTATCAGAAGTATACTTTCCCTGCTCCCTCAGAGATTTTTTTTGCTGATGTTGGTTTCTAACATGCTAGTTGCTATGAGACCTTGAGTACCCTAAATACGACCTCTAAGTCAGAATCTCAGCAAAGTAACCAAAAAAGGTGTTTTTCCAAATGGAATAACAAAGATTAGTCAAGTTCAGTATCTCCTGACATAGGGTTACATGCAAGCCTTTATACTGGGTTATTAAGCTAACTATTTATCCTACCTGATCAATTCAATATCTCCCTGAACAGGAAATTCAGGGAAATAATAAAGTAATTTAATGCGGATAACATATACATACAAAACGTGTCCTTTAAGTAAAATTTACACCATACTGATATTCTAACATTCAGGTAGGGAAAATAGATTAGAATTTAAGTGGAAACAACATCTGAAAAGTTTTACCACAAATACCAGAGTTATTTTTATATATCTAGGGAGAAATCCAAGCTAAGTGAGATACGATTGACTGGCACAGCAATGAAAAAAAACAGAATGACTTCATGGAGCAACTCCAGTGAAAACCTCGTTAAGGAATCAAACCCTCACAATGGCTCACAATGATTCAAAAACTGGGTCAGCAGAAGAAGTAAGCTACTAGAAGTAAGCTTTAGTGGAAGAAGATACCAACGAACTTTCAAGTCATATTATCCCATTACTTCTTTCAATACTGTATCTTTTCCATGTCAAACAGGCCACCTAGTCTACCTTTGCAAGGATAAGTTGCTTATGTGATGAACGCTGCCTGAAGCTATGAACGTTGCTTAAAGTGATGCTTTGTGAATCTTGGTCATCTAATGGATAATAATCTATCAATAAATACAGATCGACTCCACTGTGGATGCGGCTGTATATGGAACCCCTCATTCAGTGAAAATGCCAGCATTCAAAAGAAAACCTCACTTTTCAAAAAGAAGATTTTAAAGAAAGGTCTTAAATAGTTTCTGCTTCAGCTCAAAAGGAGGTTGTGTGAGAGACTACCTGTCAACAGACAGTATAACACACTTCATATCCAATGCAAAATCCAGACTTGTTTTGGGAACTGCACAAGGCATACACTGACCACAGCGATACTGGTGTTACTGGTTTCTAACCACAGTTACTGCTGCTTGGTTGTTGATAGATGTCTGTCTGAACAGACCGGGTATATGGGACCCCATGTGGAGGTTGTGGATTTGGGTCAGAATAGACGGGTCTTTTCCTACTAGGTTTTCCATTACTATACACCTTAAAGTTGTATCAAATTATTTTAGTCACAGGTGTGATTTTAAGGGGGAGTGGAGTGAACAGTGTTACTACAACAGTAAAAGTGTAGATAGGCCTGATAAATAAAAATGTCTTTTATTTGTATGTTTTTTCCCCACATAGAGATACCTTACCTATAATAATTTGCATTCACAACTGTGAGTAAAGTGGGATTGAAGCATTCTAGAAGTTCCTAAAAAGCAAAAGTGGCACAGCTTCTCAGTCATCTGGCAGACAAAATTTTCTTAGTGTTATTACTAGCTTTTTTTTTTACTGATTTACTAGAATAAAAAGGTTAAAACCTCCTTTTTCTTCCATTATGTCTATCTGGATCTCTGCTGGTGGTTTTCCACTTTCATATTCTCTAGTCAGATGCACCAGGCAAAGGTCAGGCTGCAAGGAGGTTTGCATGAAGTTTAAAATTGGAGCTTTGTTTTCCAGGGTATTTAACACATGGCCACTTATCCGTGAAAGGAAACCACCTAAATGGCTCACTGGACCAATATGGTATGGCAAATACCATCATCCCACTTGCCATCTATTTTTTGAGCTGCTCTAAAGTTTAGTTCAGCACTAAATCGCTTTAGTACTGAGCTTTAAAATGCTTTAGCAGCTCAGAAGCACTTTGGCAGCTCAAATGCTCTTCATGAAGCACCCAGCATCCTAAACCGCTTTAAGTCTAAAGCATCCTAAAAAAAAAGGCAAATGGAAACACGTTCAGCAGCACATGTTCAGATACATATGTCAAGAACAAAGGACATGCCACTGTTGTTCTTGGATTTGACAGGCTTGTCTGTTTCCAGGAAGACCTGGATCTTGGCCAACACAGAACCCAGCATTTACAAATGTAAAGAACTTTTTATTTTGAGGGAGCATCAGTGGTGTGGCCTCTGCTCTCAGTCTGAATGGCTGAAATTACTAACTTGTCTACGCTTTGAAAAACTCATTTTGAGGATGAGACCAAGTATCTTCACCATACCAAGGAAATGGTAAATTCCTAGAGAATGTGAATGAGATTGATAGCTTTCTCTTAAAATTGTTTTAACTCATCAATAGATAAAAGGCAATAAAAAGAGTTATAATGATTACTCTAATTTATGAATGGCTTAGTAACAAAATATAGGATTTGGCTTCCATCAGATTTTAGATAATGAACAGTTTTTAAAGTTTGGTTCTGTTTTGGAGAAGGACTGGCTGTGAAAAAAGGGAATTTTGGTTGTTACTGCTTACTGTTTCTAAGGAATTTCTGTCTCCTAAACAGCTGGTTTTAAAGGTAAACAAACCACTTGGCAATCGGATCTGTTACACTCATAGCAATGCTGACATCTCAAGCTGTGTTCGATCTCACTGGTACTTGTACAACACCACTGCTTTTGCAGTGGTCGCATATGCACAGTTGATCTCCCAGTTGGATTTTACCATGCCAATGCCATTAGTCACAGGCATTGACTTTGTAAGGAGAGAAACAGGGGCAACATGGTATAAAAGTGAAAATATGTTTTGGCCTGCAAAGTAAGCATGTTTGGCACAGATATGAAAATACATGAGAAAGACCTGAGCAAAAGATAGTTAGAGTTCTCAGAGAAGGCTGGCATTTTAATGTAATAGCATCACCACAACACACTGAAAGCAAACTGGCGAGTAAGCCCTAAAAAGTTAAACCATCCAAAGCTGTGGACGGTTTTGGCCATTTGTGCTTCAGAGATCACATCTTTTTGCAGTGATTATTAACATGAATTCGGCAGTTGTCAGTACCCATCTGAAATGGGAGGTAGCTGCTGTCAGGGAATTTGTCAGGGATGGTTTCCCTGCCATGGGATTCACATCCTAGATTAGACCCAGAGGAGAGGAGTCTGCTGCCCTTAGCAGCACAGTCAATCCTCTCTTTCTCAGATCTTGTTTCTAAATGATTCCTCTTTGCTGGCTTTCATGGAAAGGTTTAGAAAGGCACAACTCATTTGAGCTCTCTTTGGCTTTGGTAGATTCTCTGTGCTTCTTTCTTTGCATTTCTAAGGCACCCCTCACTGTTATCTATACCAAATGCCAGCTGAACTCATGGAGCTGTAACTCATTATCCACAGGATTATAACACTTAAGCATTACATCTTCCACATTGCAGAAGAGAGAAGGAATCCATTTTGTCAGAGCTAATGAGGAAGAAAATTCAACTCCTCTATTTCAACTTACTTAAAAAAAAATAAATCAATCATTTGCTATGCAAATCTAGTTTGGAACAAAAGTACAGATGCCTCTGCTGCCTTTAGAGCTAGCCTGCTCCCTCTGCCAACCCCTCAGCTTAAAGCATCCCACACTGGAGAGCTTTTTAACATCCAGGCTGTCAGTTACAGGATGTATTTCCTTTATGACCTATCTGCACAAATAATGCTGCTGTAGATCATTCTCTCAAAATCCTGAGCAGGGCATACTGTGGTCACTCATTCCTCTGGTCTCTGGATCATTTGTAATCTAGTCACCTTTGGACAGGCTTAGTAATGCTCACGCAGTCCACCTCAGTGCCTGTACAGCTATCCAGCTATGCATTTGTAGTGTGTTAGTTTTTAGTCTAGATTTCTACTCCTCATCTGGCTTTATTTATCTGTACATGTATGGATAATTAATCTGAGTTTAGCTGTTTTTACCACTGTTTTCATCACTACAAAGCATGTTTCTCTACCCTTTTTACTTCATTTGGCAGTCTTAAGGGGCTGATATCATTTGGAACAGCTTATTCTATAATTTCTTTCCATTTCACTTAGTTGACAGAGGACAGGGCTCCAAACTATTACAATTCCCAAATAAAACCAGAGATACCTGCCTTCCTGAGAATGAGCGCATGTCACTGTTCTCAGGGCTTCAGCCAAAATACTTTGGTTTAATTATGTCCTTCTTAACAGCTGTTATTTCCTAACATCCCGACCGCCTTAACAAGTCCCAAGGACACTGAACAACTCAGTCTAAACAAAAGAAACATTATCGTCACAGAGAAAAATGAAAGTTTCTCTAGGGTAACCGACACAATCCACAAGCACTGAAGGGTACAGCTCAGACTGGAGGAAGGACTATCTGCTTATCTGAGAAATAATTTGTATATCGTGCTCTTTTTCTTACATTGTTGAACATCTTATTCTCTTCTTTGGGCCTGCTGATTCAGTTATTTACTACACAGAAGTTGTTGCTGTCTCCTTGCAGGATGACTCCACGAGATCACATGAGAAAAATGTCTATCCTGGGGGAACAAGGAGCACTGGAAGAAAAGCACTTATACCGGCTAGCAAGTGGCATGGCAGCAGGAGGTAAGCAGGAAGAAACCTAACTGTGCTTTTGTTTATAGAATTGCTAGTACCTGTATGACAAACAAGAAACAGCCAGCAACTGGTTTCATGTCTTTAAAAGATATCTGAAATTCATCTTAGGAGTAACTGGAATAACATTTCTCTTATTAAAAGTTAAGATGGGAGACTCTTGGCATTCATAATTTGATCAAGGGATACTAAGTACCTGGAGAGTCAAGGTCACACAGGAACTCAGCAACAAAAGCCAGAGCTGGATATTACGTTGTTCTGGCTCACCGCTGCAGGCTCTTCTTTCTAGACCTGCCGTCTCATGACAAGGCGCGTTCCAGCTAATAAGATTTTTTCTAAAAATAAACCTGTATTAGAAATTAAAAATCTCTCAAGCAGTGAGCCTAACATTCATGGCTATTCTCTTCTGTTTAATAATGATATATGAATTATTGCTGATTGTAAATTGTCCTTTTCTACCCTTGACTGTGCACATCCTTCTTATTTTTAATGCAGTTTGATTGTCTAAAAGTACTTTATTTAAACAACACGGTTAAGGAAATGTACTCTTTTTTAGTTACTGCTATTAAAGAAAGGTGTGATTTCCTAACTTACGCTAAAATGCTGTCACCTGAGCAAAAAAAAAATTTACTAGGAAAGTTATACTGCAGACAGAATCACTTTCTAATTTACTACATTGACAACAGAACTGTATATGCTTTGTATCAGAACTGCGGCAGCGGCAAGAGATGCTAATGAGAAATCAGCTGATGGCAGTAAACCCTCAGCTAATGGGTCCCAGCCAGCAGAGAATGCAGGCGATTCCCTCCCAGTTTGAGCCCCGACTGGTAGACAGGTATTTTGCACCATTCCTCTTGTAATACTGCAGTTAAAGAATAAATGTGCATGCACTGTACTCAACTGTGTAAAGATCTTAGATTATTCTTAACTAAACAATGTTCTGTGCATACCTGAATGTATTTTTTTCCTCTCAGAGATCTGTTACCTTCAACTGAAATGATGGCATCAGCTGACCCAAGACAAATCCACATAGCATCCCACCTTGGGCCCACAGTCCCACAGCATGCAAACATGCCAAACATGTTGTCCAACCGTGTTTACCCAGGCCCAGGTAACGAAGCATGGTCTGCATCCTGAAAAGTGATAGCATCTAAATGAGAAAGCAAACTGCACCTACTAGTTTTTCATAGGTTTATCGGTAGTGTCAATAAACAGTTGATTTTCTTTGGAAAAACAGTTTCACTAAAAGGAGGCAATCTGCCTACCAGAGATTCTAAACTGTGCCAGTTCAAGTCGAAACACACCAGTTTTAGCTTTTGTTAAACACACTGTTTTCAAAATAATTTGCATATTTGTGTTCTCTCCTTTTCCTTTTGTATTTTCCAAGCATCTTCACACCTGAACAGAAGGCTGTAGCTAAACAAATTAGTTCAATCAACAACTCTTTTTGCTACATTTAACTCTTGCTCTTGTGTGAGCATTGGCTGTTTTAAGACTACTTTACTGATAATGTTCTTTAACCGTAACGTCACATGTAATTTTAGTCATGTAGGGCAACTACAAGTCCTTTTAATAAAGGCTGAAAATTACAGGGCACAGGTCTAAGGGGAAGGCTGGACACCACAGCACAGCAACACAACTGTGGCACGCATGTCATGCTGCACATAAAGGTACATATCACTTTATACAAAGAGGTCATATCTTAAGGTTCCTTCTTTGAGAGGAGTGAATAAATTCTCAATGCCACATTAGATCTATCAACAAGAATTTCTGGCTTCAGCTTCTTCCCATCCCCAGTCGTTCCCTCAAGAGGAAATATAATTTAAAATTACACAGCATCTAGGCTGAAAACAGGCCTGAGGGAGCAGGTTTACTTTCCTTAACCATTGGTCATTATTTTCTGAGCAGCGATATATACTTCAAAGACATAAGTCACCAAATAAAGCCACTCTGCTGTCTCCTTCCTTTATGGATAATTGCAGGTATACCTAACCACAGACCTGATCCTGCAAACACCTGATGTTTGACTTCACGTTTCTACTACATATTCCCACCAAAGCAATGAGCACAAATAGGATTTAACTTGAAGTCATATCAGCTTCCTGGTGAAGCACAAAGCTCAAGCCTTAAAAAGCTTTTTAAGACGTCTCTACATTGCTTTGGGGTTTGTGCATTTGTTTGAGGAAACAAGTGAGTTTTAAAGATTTTTCTTTTTTCCCCTCTTTAAGGATATAGCTTTCTACAACCAGAATCCATGGAAGCTGTGGCCAGAAGACAAGAACTGGTTCAAAAGCAAAATATTGCCAGGTAATCAATAGTAAGTTTTGCTCTGAGGTGTATGCCAGGATTAGGACAGCAAAGGCAGCTGGAAATTATTAAGTCACAGACTTTTTGTGGGCTTTTATTCACAGTGATTGAGATACTTTTACAAGTCATCCAGAGGAGCAGAGGGCCCTTGATTATCTCTAAAGTTCTGAAGGTACTGAACTTTCTGCTTCTAGCTTTAAAAAAATACAGTATAAAGAAACAAACCCTTCAGCTTAGATAAAGAAACAAACAAGCTGCAAACATCAGCCCCAGCACTTGAACTCTGGATCCAAACACCCTGAAATTACAAGAAGTCAGAAATTAATTCAAACTTTACAGCCATGTGCCATCACACACAATATTTTAAGCCTCTACAGCTGGGCCCTTGGGGTGATTAGTTATGTCTCCACCCCACTAGGGTGGACAGCTTTCCTAGTTTAAGCAAACACTCTGAATGTCAGGGTGACTATAGAGAATCCAGCAATTTGTGCCAGTATCAGTGTAGTCAGTAACTGGGTACACAACCACCAGTGCCCTCCCTCACAGCCACACCATTCCCACACAGAAACTCTAACCCAGCCGCACCTGCACTGGGTTTTAGCACAGCATGGAGCAGCAGCACCTCTCGCGCAGTAAGACTAAGAGCAAAGACCAGACAAATTCTAAGGAGGCATGTCAAAAGAATCACAACACAAACTTTTTAAGCTCTTCAGTAAGAAAAGCTTGATTACTGAACTCTTCCAAGCACAAGATTTACACCAACAATGCATTTCATATAGCTTTTGCCACACTGCAAAAACCCTGAGAAAAACAAGTAAAATAGCTAGTGGCATACAAAGCTTGCACATACCCCTCAGCCACATCAGAGCTAGTCCTGTCCGTTCAAGCTCTTCCCTCAGAGTACCAAACCCAGAAAAACCCCAACATAAAAGAGCTCAGCCTAAATCCATGAAATAACTTTTTACCTCAGTTTTTTACCATCCTGGCAATTTCCACTAGCTTCATGCTGCTTCCTACAGCACAGCTCAGCTTCAGAGCTGCACTGCCTCCTTTCAGTAAGTCAGGTGTTGGCAAACAATCTCCTGCATTTGCAGCTGTGCTGCTGAGCACCTGGGCCCAAATCTTTGTTCTCCAAGGGACTCTGCCTTATACCAAAGCTCAGTCACTCCCCCGTCTGTTTGTCCTCAGAGGAGGTGACTGTCTTATCTGGAGGAGTGGTCAGGAATGTAAAGGTCTTTGCAGTTTATCTCCACCTCAAGAGCTGTGTGTGAGGGATGACAATTGGGCAAGATGTACAAGGACATGATACATAGACAAAACACTTCCACTGGATCTCTGAAAACAGAAAACTAGTAATTCATAGGTTGTTGCAAAGATGAAAAGAGGGCAGAGAAAAAGCCCTGAATATTGTGGAGCAGTCAACTAATTCATCCACACAACAATCATCTGAATTGGGCACCTTTTGCTGAAACTGTTTTCTTGACAGTTTTACATTACTAAGAAGTCTCCTAAAAGTCAAGACTCTCTCTGACCTCTTATCCTCATTGTAGTGTTAATAAAGCTAGCTTAGTCCACTTTAAAGACATGGGTGCCCTCACAAGCCCTTTGCCAAAGAAGAATGTGGAAGTCCCCCTGAAAGCCCCTGAAAGCAAGGCAGGCAGGCTGAACTAGGTTTGTGTCTGGTAGATCAGTTCACTTCTCCCATCTCTCAGCTTCAGCTGAAGCTGTGGAGCTCCAGGAGCTATAGCTTTCTGCTTCGTGACTAGCTTGGCTCCAGAGGAAGCTGATGCCAGCAAAGGTCAGTACAATGGAGACACACACCACTACGTGTATTCTCCATATCTCACTGGTAAGCCCAACTACCAGCTATGCCAGGGGCACAAAGCTGGCACAGGCCCTGGAGCACTTGGCTTTATCCACCGGGAAGGAGATCAGTAGCACACTTACCACCTGGACCTCACCCTTTCACACTCCCGGAGTCATGCTCAGCTGCCAGGCACTATGGAGAATTACTCAAGAGACTTACTCACATTACCTTACTCCAAATGTATGCACAAGTTGCATAGATAATATAATTCTAGTTCTTCATCACTTGCAATATCACTGCCACTTTCCAGTTTTCTTATTGGTAATATAAATCACTTATTTTATTTAGTCTTTTACCCTTATAACCCTGGAGACAATTTTCCAAATCCCAAATGACCATAATCACTGTAATAATGCCTGGATTGCCCATATACAAACAACACCTTTTTGTCTGAGATTTCATCCAGAGGCATCACATGGAAGATTTATTTACTCTTCATTTTAGTTTACTATATGTATCTGGCAGCACATTAAATATAGCCAGGTTTGCCATTCCATCTGCAGTCTGTGACATCTCACACATAGCAATACAGGGGAGGGAGAAAAAAAGCAGGACTCTTGCCTATTTAATTATCTGAGTTTTAATCTGCTATTGACAAAAATAAATGATTAAGGAATTGGCCAGCTCTAACTGCTTGTGTTCTGTGTGTCTTTTAGAATGGAAATGGAGATGAGTGCTATTTTTCAGCAAAAAGAAATGGAGAAAGCTCATCGGAAAGGACTACTGGGCCTGGAAGCACCTTTCCTTTACCATGGGATGCCAGCTAGTCCCATTGCCTTCCGTGGCAGGCACAGACTACCTGAAGGCCATCTTCCCAGTGACTTATATGTTCATCGTACCACCCTTGATGAAATTCATGGCAACGCTATGCTCATGGCAACCGGCCCATACCCTCCAGTCAGCACTTTGCAAAGGGAGAGGGGTCGTCGACCAGGAAGAAGAGCTGGAAATCAGAAAACTGCAGACTGTAGTGCCAATGGCACAAAGAACCAAGCTGATGACAAAACTACAGACCCTGCTTCAGCTACAGCCGATGATGAGAAAGAAGACAAGAAAGAAGCAGAGGTGGAGACACCAAACAAACACGAACAAAGCAAAAATCAGACTGAGCCATCTGCAGCCGCCAAAAACTGTAAAGAGTTTGAACAAGGCTTGAGAAAAAACTGTGCTCCTCTTGAAATTTCTGCTGAAACTAACAGCTGCAGCAACACAAATGAGAAGGAATCTAATAGCTCCTGTGCTGCTTTTGATGACAAGTACATGTATCCTTCTGCAATCCCATTCTCAGCACTACCATATGGATTTCCAGTACCCAGCAATCCATTACTACCTTCAGGTTTGTCAAGTCTCCAGATTACAGTTAGAGTGGCATGCTGATATTATTTATTTTTATTGATATGCTCTCTTATTTCTTCCCCTTGTTTTAAGCTAATTTTTGGTATGATAGTAACGGCAACTAAATGTAGAATTCATACGCTGCAAATAGTAATGCCTTGGTAAATCCAAGTCAGCAAAGGTAAAGAGTAGTTTTCCCTGCCTGCAAACTGTGCTGCTTGCTGGAGGTTTCAGCATCTTCGGTAGTAGTGCTTTACTTTGCAGGACAATGCAATTGCACAGCAAAAAGTCACAAAGCAGCCTCCTGTTTCAATGCTCTGTGCTATGCACTATACCACTGTAGGATGCCATCCTGTGTTTGTATCAGTCCTTGAGGACAACACACTCATCGCCCCTAAGCCATGAAGTTAGCAGCACTTTGAGGTTCTCCACCATCCTGTTCAACAAGTCACATTCTCCCCTCTCCTTCTGGTGGTTGCGGGGAAATGCAGCAGTACGCAATATGATGATCATATCCTGTGTGTGTCAAACAGGACAAGGAATCCCCTTAGAAGCCACACTCATTTAGGAACAAACTTATCCCTGAGACTTGAGCTCCCCAAGAACAAAGTGTAAGACACAAGTCTTTCCAGCTACTGTGCAAAAAACACTGTTTCTAAAGCTTTGCAGCTCTTGCTAAATGCACCAATGCCAGTGGATGAGCCCTGCAAAACTTCCCATTACCTGAAATGAGAACAGGCTGGGGTGTTTGTCTGGGATCAGCTACCAAAGATACACTGTATCACTGAAAAATATATAACACACATTGAGTATTCAGCTCCTGCCTGCAAAAGGAATTTCAACTAAAATAAATAAAATAGCTGAATGAAATTGTGAGCTAGCCTCTTTCTTCTGCCCGTAACTTTTCTACATGTCCTTCCAACTCACAGTAGGTTTTCAAGGGCTAGCAAAAGCTTGGTTCTGTTCTACTGAAATATTAGTCAAGCTAAAATAACAGTAAAGTATAAAGAATCAAAAACATTGAATAATGTACTCATTAGAGCAAATACCACAGTATGATTTGTATGTGTAGTGACTGGTATGTACAGTGCCAACAGTAAACAAAAGAAGCCACCAAAAGAAAACCTTCCAGAATCAGCTGGAATCTGGTGATTTTGGTGTCTAGGACTCCTGCAGCTGTTGTGGCGACACACTGCTGCTAATACATTAGATTCTGGGGAAGAGTAAAAATTGTCATATTAACAATCATTTCCTATTGATTTGCCAGCAAAGTCCTACACACATAACATTTGTGTTTCCTCCTCAAAGGAGCACATGGCCTGATCCTGAATGGAGAGGACATTTCTTCCATTGAAGACATTCGCAAGTGGACCGTCGATGACGTATACAACTTCATCGTTAGCCTCCCAGGCTGTTCAGATTATGCTCAGGTGGTTATAAACATTCATCACATTTTCAGGTCTTTAGACCATCTAGATTGAAAGGTCATCTAACAAATGTAAATGTTAGAGGGTAACTGGTTGTCATGAAGTTACAAAAGTAATAGTAGTTTTCATTGTGCTTCAACAGATGAAGCCACTTGCTTCTTAAAGGGAAAAGCAATCCATGCCCTGAGAGGTTACATGCACTTCTGCTGCAATCTGGAGTCATTGGTCATGACACATATTAAGAAGATCAGCACCAAAAGAAGAAAAGAATAGGAAAAGTATCTTAACTTTTTCACTCCACACACCTTGCATGATTTTTATACAGATTAAAAAAATTTTGCATTCTTGAATATTTGTATAACCCACTCATTGCCCTTGAGCTCTTATAGGCATCATTTCAATTTAAAAAAATGAAATATGGAATCATAGAATCATCTAGGTTGGAAATGACCTTTAAGATCATCAAGTCCAACCACAAACCTAGCACTGCCAAGTCCTTCACTAAACCATGTCCCTAAGTGCCACATCTACACATCTTTTAAATACCTCCAGGGATGGTGACTCAGTGACTTCCCGGGGCAGCCTGTTCCATGCTTGACAGCTCTTTCAGTGAAGAAATAGCTCCTAATACTCAATATCTTTAGAAATGCAAGCAAAGAGATGGAAATTCTGCATAATCCTGGTAAAGCCTTAATAAGATGAACACTATTCTTCCATTGATAGCAGGCTGCTCACTTGCTAAAAAACTTGCTAAAAAACCACAAGAATTAAGCAACATTGAAACTTCCCACTTGCCAAGGACAAGTAGATAAGCTACAGGCAGACATGCTGATAGCCACACAATTAAACAAGAGACCTCGTGCTGCAGTTAAGAGATAAACATGAAATAAAATGCTAAAATTATTGTTTCCTCCTTTATTGTGTATGCCTCAGGATTAAGCACAGAAGTTTGTTTTAGCATGCCATGATGTGTTTTATCTTTTCGTAAGGTATTTAAAGACCATGCTATTGATGGAGAAACCCTCCCACTGCTAACAGAGGAACATCTCCTGGATACAATGGGATTAAAACTCGGACCAGCATTAAAAATCCGCTCTCAGGTATGATCATAAAATGTATGCCAAAATGGCAAACCGCAGAGATGTGAGAGAGTCAAAAGCTATCAGGATTAAAATTTTCCACACTAAACCACATGTTTTCTCACTGATAAGGTACCTATCATATTAGGAGAAAAGAAATGACTCCAGCGTAGTTCACTTTTTCTTCTCTGCATGTTACAACAGCACACAGAGAGATACTAAGGGGAAGTTAGGATTGACAGTTTGAGACACTTAAAGTGGAGTCAGGATACAACAGCACTGTAGGCTAGGCTGAGGTTGGAAATTGAAAAGAAGTTTGACAAACTAACTCAGTTTCACTGCTCTTTTCCCTTCTCAGCTGGTAAGAACTGCTCTGATCCATATGTGCTTTTGCTCCAGCCTGGCTTTTAAAACATACCAAGAAAAGGTTTCTCTAGCCTTTCTGGGAATATAATATTACATGTTTCATGTACAAGGTGTCCCTCTGTGTTAAAAGTTTTCTAGTCTTAATTTCACCCAGCAACATCAACTCTCTGTGTATCTCTATTGTTGCCTGGTTCTTTTCCATTTCTTTAACCCCTTGCTCTCTCTCTCTCTTCTCTCATTAAAACCAGCTTTCCCACTCCTAGCAGGCAGTTTGGTGCGACAGCACCTAGAGAGCAAGAGCAGCCTGCTGTCAGAGCCAGCACACTGCGGCATTTCCCAAGCTGAGTATTACCAAGCTCCTTCCACAAGGACCTGGGCCTAGAAAAATATGAGAGGGAAAATGGAAGAGATTTTTTTTTCACTTTTGCTAACCACTGATAACCCTTTGAGATGGCTGGGACCTCCTGGATGTCCCTGGCATGACATTAAATGGCTTTAACACTATCTCAAGAAACAATTACTGCAATTGTGCTTTTGTCTTTAAAGGTGTCTCGACGGCTGGGCAACGTGTTCTACATGATGAACCTTCCTCTGTCTGTGCCCCTGCCACCTGCTCCAGGCAAACCCTCAGATCAGCCCTCGGACATGGCCTCCCCTCTTCACTGCAACAGCAGCGGCGATCCACTGGATAGTCCCTGCTCTCAGGACCCAGAAACTTCAAAAGCAGTGGAACAGATCGCATCAGAAAGCAGGGAAAATCCCTGTGAAACAGCTGGATCTCAGACTGACTTCCAGATGATCACTTTTCAGAAAAGTTGAGCTGAGTCCAGGACATAAAACGTTTTTAATAATACGGGAGCATCTAGTTGAGAAGATAGCTACACCCTGAAACCTCTGCATGACTGGGGCTGAATAAAATAAGCTGCAAACGCAGCATAAGGAAGTATGGTATCTGAAAAGCATTTTAAAAATGCAACTACATGTTAGTGCAATTACTTTCAAGTGCAATTCATTGAAAAGAATACCAGTACAGTGAAGAGGTAAACTTGATTTTTCATTGAAGTCCAGTGTGATCACTGAAATCTGTCAGAGCCTGAGTGTGCTGTCTGTCTTACAGTGTGTTCCTGCTGGCTGCTGAGAAACTGCAAGGAAAAGTTACAGCTTCCACGCATAGCTGACTTGTGCTTCAGTTGAACAAAGTTTATACAGAAAATTTACATGGAATTCATTGGGAGAGTATGGAATTACCTGCAGAATATAAAGAAATATACCCTAGAATCAGCAATTTGAGCTAATTCCATTGTTATTACAGAACTAAGCCTTTCTAAGTGCCTGAGAAGGGTATACAGGCTGTAGACAAGACACACAGATTAAACCCTGGACGTGAAAATACTGTGTGTAACAGCAATTTTAATTATTTTGAGGCATTCTTATCAACAGGGTTTGAATTTGCTTTGAGTGATTGCACAGCTGAGCTGAATTTAGGAGGAAGCATCAGCAGACTCCACCATGAAGACCAGTCACTGGGACAGTAATGTTCCTGCAGACAGCGGCTCAAAACCACCCAGATCCTGCCAGCCTCTGCCACAGCACCCTTCCCCTTCCCCTTCCCCTTCCCCTTCCCCTTCCCCTTCCCCTTCCCCTCCCCTCACTAGGCAAGTCATGCAAAGCCCTTCACTCAGCAGCATGCTCAGTGCTCTTCATTTTGGAAGAGAACACCAATTTTAACCCGAAAGCTCCCTTTTTTCTGCAAAAGCATGGTTTCCCCTCCCTTCTGCTACTGATGGTTCATTATCTCACAGCAAACAAGAACCACAAAATAGAGTTTCTAGTGAGGGTTAAATTCCCAGCATTTCATTGTGATTCCCGTGTGAATTATCTTTGCTCCCTCTTCAGGGGTTTGGTCACACACTGTCTTCCAGTCAGGCTTTGGAAGTCAGTACACCGCAGTGCCGTCTTCTCTCTCCTTGCATGAACACTTCTTTACTCCTAAAGGCACACAAACATTTTTTATAAATTTAATTTCTGTAAATTGAGGGTTGATAGATTGCAGATCTGCTGTAGATTGCTACTTGAGATTCTCTCCCCTTAGTTTAGTCTGTGTGCCTCAAGTACTTAAAAGCCAAGAGGTAGCACTGCTCTTTAGGTGGTGAGTGTCTAAACACACGGGGAGAGGGGGTATTCTCATATTTCAGACTGTGGACATCTGTTCTTTTACATTAGCCTAAGATCAATTATTTTATAACTTTGGTATATTTGTGTACTAGTTAATATGTAATTAGATGCTGGCAACAACAACTTAAGATGTTCATCTTACTATACTGACCAAACTTTGCAGCCTTGAGAAGGGCAAAGACCTATAGTACTCCTTTTCTGAACTAGCAAAGCCTTTCTGTAAAAGGAGTAGAGCCTGATTCTGCTTTCACTGAAAACTGCCATCAGTTACAGCAGTTTTGGGCTCTGTGCATACATCTCCAGATACTGTAACTGCACTATACGATTTTAGGGTTGCTCAATAAATGCAGTAAGGCTCAATGCAAAAATGTGGTATGTTATGCAGCACAATACTCCAAAGTTTCAGACAGACCTCAAAGTAATGCCCTCCTAAATTGAGCACTGACCTTTACATCTGTGATCTAGGGAAGCAACAGGAGTCTTTCCCAGGAGTTAGGATGATGTCTTAGGCATCATCTGTGGGTATTTTTCATATAAGGAACTATTTACTGAATCCTCAATAGTGTTCAAAAAAGCAAGATTATAACTGGAAGCTGTAAAGTTTAAATATACCTCCATAAGAATGTTTTAAAAATGTACAACAGCAATATGAATCTTGCACTGGCAATTAGTTTGTCTCAATTAATTTCAAAAAAGTGTTAACCTCTGTTCAAATAATTAACTTTTCTACATTTTTTCATGGCTTTAAAACTTAGTAAGGCAGCTTGGAGAGTTTTATGTTGAATTTGGTTATGTAAATGTTTACTTTTTCAGATTTTGGATGAAACAAAATTGTCAATGTAAAAAATCATATGCTGTTTGAAATGCTTTTACTTATTATTTTAACGCATAACATCTAGGATTAACAGAAAAGATGCTTTACTTTTACAGTAGATTTAACTATTGTAATTTTAAAAAATGTAGATCGGTCATATACCACGAGGGAAAAAGAAAATATTTTTATATAGTAGAAATGCTTGTTAAAAAAAAAACAAAAACAAAAAACAAAAAACAAAGCAAAACAAACAAACAAAAAATCAGGAACATCAGTTTAGCATCTGAAACAATTTCTAACTTATTTTTTTTGTACAATTGACGATCATGTTGACAATGTCACTTGTCTAATTAAACACAGTTCATGAATTGGTGTTCAAATTACACCCTACCTCCTCATTGCATGAAATATTTGACTCAGTCCACACGAGACCTTCTCCACCCTAGAAGAGGAATCTGCGATCGGTTTCCAGGGCAATGAGGCCACGAGATGTCGCTGCAAAGCTACGAGAGGTGACCTCCCGCCCCTCCAAAGCGAAATGCGGCACACTTGAAGTACAGGTGGCCTGTTAAGAGGAAGGACATGAAGACACTGAACTTGTTTGTCTAAAGTAACAGCAGAGGAGCTTCTCCTTCCATGTGCCAGGGACTGAATCTGGTACTGAAGAGCGGGACTATTTTCATAAATGGCTCAGGCATGAACAATGACAAAAGCAGAGAAAGCAGGGACGCAAACTTTGCCGTCTGGTGCTACTTCTGCAATTAAAAAACCCAACATATGGTCCTCTGCATATACGGGGCTCTTCCCAAAACGACAAAAAGAATGGCTTCATGGCTTCCTTTACGGGGGGGGCCATGCGCTAGAGCAGCCAAATGCAGTAAGCTCTGGACTGCATACAGCCGTAGAGTGAAGTAGGAAGGAAAGGGATTTACCTGAACAGACATAATCAATGCTGTTTATAATGAAGGAAATAGCACTTGTAATGAATGTTTCCTCTCCTACAAACACTTCAGAGAGAATGAAAAAAAAAGGTAAACATTTTAAAAATACATGGTATCAGTAGACAGACCCATATTTTCAGAATTTGATGTGTTTTCGGCAATTATGTTTATAAATGTAAACACTGAGGCCTTACTGATTTGTAGCAGCTACAAGCTCCTTTTTGACTTAATGATTATTCCAGCTGCAAAGAGGTGTAGCTAGCAATCACAGGTACACAACAAAGCTGGCAGAACATGCTACTTAGTGACTTTCTGGTGCCTATGCCACCACTGCATTCATTTTTTTCTGCTGTGCCACTAAAATCACAATGGGATGCAGATGACGTATTTTAGTACATGTGGCATCATTAGGAACGTTTCACTTAGCATCTATTGCTGTATTAGTGTGTAATGATGATGCAGTTAATGAAGAAGAGAATGTTTTTTATGAGATGTTGTAGGAGTATCTCATTTTGCCTATATCTACACTAAATGTCTAGGCTCCTAGGGACAGAGACTTCCTTTTTTTTAAATAGGGCCAAGGTTAAAGACAAGATAAATAAAAATGTATGGCAAACATATAACTAAGTGGTTCTGTACTACAAATAACAGATTTAGGAAAGTCCTGAAAAGGAAGAAATGGCTTGTCCTTCCTACCACAACCTGTGTTACTGACCTCATGATTGCTGCATATGATGATGACGTGGAATACATACTCAGATAAACCTAAACAGATAATTCTCTGCTCAATTCCACTGGTGAAAAGGCTCTTAAAAAGGCTACGAATATACAGGAGTTAGGCAGAATTCCCACCTGGTCCAAGTCAGGCAGACATTCCAATCCAGCACACACAAAAAAGAACAGGGAGCTACGTCCATGAGGCAATGGTATTTAAAACTGACACTTATCCATGCCACTTTATACTTTAGAAAGCTTAGTATACTAAGACCTTAAAAAAATTGTAAATCCTCCACAAAACAGTTTTCAAAATGTTAATTTATCCTTCGAGTATGAAACAGAAAAAATAATCACCTCCAGTTTTTAAAATCACCTTTGATTTTTAAATAAAGTAGAAAAACTTTTCAAATTTTAGACTTTCCAAATACCGTGATATAATGTAATTGGTTGTGTAGTGTTTAGAGTCACCTTCAGTATCAGACATTTCATAGAAAAGCACACAAAACTGGATACATCTCTTGTTTTGGTACCTTGTTCTGAAAATGGCATAATAAAAGCCCTATCTAAACCCTTTATTATTCACCAGAAAATAACAAGTCAGCTCTATGAGGCTGGGTGTTCATCAGGGTTCTGCTACATGTGATGCTTGGTTTTGATTAAGCCCTTCATGCTATAATAAACAGTTATAGCTATATTGCTATGGCAGTTTCAGTATAATAAAGCATACATGCTATGGTAAGGGAAGAACTCACCTCTTCTTTTCATTTGTTTAGAGATTGGGGGTTTTTGAGGTAGGGGGGATGCTTTCTGCCTTTGCAGTTGCAAAGCTCTTCTCTTTCTTTGATAAGGTTTTGCTCCTATATTAAGGCCACAGGAATTATTCTGTTGACTTGGCCTTTATGCAGTCCTTTCCTTTGTCCTGTTGCCAAGTCTTGTATTCTTCCAGACAGACATTAATTCTGCTACTCTCCACATTTTCTTCTTGAACCAATGGTTTCCCTGTTGGTGAGGATGCAGTGTCTTTTACCTAGACTGTAGAAAAGAGGAATCTATTGTCCATGTTGTATAGAGAACGATACGGTATTTTTTCCTATAGTACAGCAAAGATATTAATAGATGCTTTGCTTGATCAAGATTTAAAACCACATATATGTGGCACCTGCATATGTGAATTACTGAAATAAAAATCAATCAACCAAAACAGCAAACACAAAAAGCACTGCTGACCAAGGGGGGGAAAAAGAAAGCACCAAGCCAACCTGGTTTTCATCTTTGCTGATTACCTTTCAGTTCCAGAGATCAAACAGCTCTGCTAGAGAGGACTGCTGCTCAGTCTGTGATTCATGGGCCACCAGCAGTCTGTAAACAGCCTGCATTGAAAGATGGTCTGCAAAGCAATCACTGGCTGCTGGTTGAATCTGTTGATTGGAGAGACGTAAACTCAAGAATCACATTTTTACATAACATGTATTTTTAACTCAAACACTTGTAGTCATAACAACAAAGTTATGATTTTATAAAACAATAACAATTAGTTTTTCCTAATGCTATATCCTTAAATACTACCATTCTTCTCTTGCTCTCCTGCCACTGCAAAAAAACACAGATAGTAGCAAGCCTTCCTTTTTTCTTTTTTTTCTCCTCAAAAACCTCAGCGGGTTGTTCAAAAAAAATGTATTGATGTATTTTCTATTTAACATATTTATGTGTCCAGGTGCATCCCCACTGACTCCAGCACAGTCTCCTGGACCAAAAGATTGACAGTGGTCTTTATGAAGAGCTATATGCCACTCCACACCAGGAAAGACGTGTCCTTATTAGGGTTCATCAGTTATTGCTAAAATGAAAATATATTCTTGCAATGAACAAAGCTGGTATTTGAAACAGATACAATTAATTACAGAAGGACCAGGAGAAATTTGTTCTTAGTTCAACTATGGGTTTTGTAAGTTCTATGTAACAAATAATTCCGAGTTATATAGAAATGAAAAGCAACCTGCAAGAGTGGAAGTATTTAAGAAACTTCTTAGTGAAAGATAATTCTGGGTATATTCTGTATAATGTTCTGCTAAATTAAAAGCTAAGTGGCTAACTAAATATTTATAAGCTTTTGAGATGGAAGTGACTCAGGATATGTCTACACTGGAGTGTGCTTCTGAGCTATGACTCACGTATTTGTGGGTGGATTTTAGCTAAACCTGCCTTAAAAGTATGTGTTGCTGTACAGTATAAAGCCCATACTCCTTATATTTTGAACTCATATTCAGTGCTGAAGCTGACTGGCTGAAATGCAAGGTCACTCTAGGGCCTGCAGCATCCTGCCGTCTATAGATGGTCTAGGAAACAGCTCCTAACATATTGCTGGGGAATTTGTCTGTCCTCCTTGGATTCCCCTATGGAAGCTCTTTCCTTCCCTCCTGCCTGCCTTCCTGCCCATCAGCATAATAGCTGAGGTAATTGTGACTTGTGTCCTCCCCTCTCTTCCCCTAAAGGCAGAAGGATTAACCATGGGTCCAGTGGAAGCTTCTTACAAGTGGATGGTTTGTTCAGCAGAACAGACACTTGCTCCGACTTTCGGAGTCACTTCAATTTCTCTATTGCAGAGGGCAGTGCGACTCTAGAGATAATTCATTACATGTTTGGCAGTAATTCAATTGCCAATGTGTAGCCTTGCACTTCTGGTGCAAGGCTACATGCACTTCATGCTACAGTGATATGACCACATCATCTTATGGATCCAGGATGCCTGACACTGAGCTCAAAATAATGAAATTACCAATTGCACAAATGCCAATAAATTGCCAGGAAGAAGTGAATATAAGCGTATAAGAAAATATGTACCAGAAAGAGGAAAACTCCACCTAACTCTGTGTCCTGTCTCAGAGGCCAAGAGAGGATACCTAAAGCAGAGTGTAAGGACAAAGCAAACATTGCAGAATACTTCCTTTATGTCCAGGGACCTATCACACAGGCAACGAGAGGTGACTTTTATACTTAACAGCTCATGATGCATTTTTGTTTCCTGAATGTATCCACTTGTTTTTTAGAACTAAGTTTCCAGCGTCCATACTGCTGTACTAGATCACACAGTTCAGGTAAAGAGGAGGAGGAGGAGGAGGAGAAGGGAAAAGAGACTAATGAAATGGCATTGGTTTGGCTTCAGTTGAAAAAGGAAACCACTCTACTTGCATGCAATATCTTTCACAACAGTAATTTAAGTGGTCATAATTCTGAAACCTTACTCTAATCAAAATGGCAGTTGGCCCTTAAGGGGCTGAAACTTTACTGCCTGGTTCTGAAATGCCTCTTTTTGCAGCCTGCCCTACAGTTGGCAAAGACAATAACCTTAAATGCAAGCCGTTTGAACCTTCACTTCCACTCCCTGGCTTTCTTGAGATTCAGTGACTTGCTTCTCTCCTGTTCTCTTGCCATACTGATGAATGTTAATTACCTTGTCCCATACAAGATTCAGTCTTGACAGCCTCTGTGCTAGTGGTAGAAAGTTCACCATCCTCTGCCTCACACTGGAGGACACATTCTCTGGCCCACTGTCCATCCCTTGGTCCTTTTCACAAATCTGCTTGAAGTGGTCAGTCTGCTCCCCTTGCTGCACACCGATCTGCTGCTGCATGCCCAGCTGTCCTGGGAAGACCTCCTGCAAGTTAGTCTTTCTCAAACTTCAGATGAATTAAAAGTTCTGTGTAAAACAAAAAAGAAAATAGAGATTAACCAGAAATCTAAGGTGTTTTTCTGGCAGCAAACAGCTTGATGTACTGCAGATATTATACCATGCCAAAAAAAAAAAAGCAAAATGAAGAGCTAAGCATTAAAGGCGAGTTTATGAATCAGCAGTAGATTCCGTGACACAGAAGGTATATAGGATGTAAGACCTTAAAAGAATCTGAAAGTAGAGGTCTGAGGGAAGACGATCAGGAATGAGACCCACCACGAGTCAATCACACTCTTCATGAGGAGGGCAGTGAGCAGACAGGAGCGCAGTTCCAAACAGCTTCTCCCATCCGGCCTGGCTGAACAGAGAGCTCTGGCTG
>NW_010177586.1:0-10072 GCF_000695765.1 Mesitornis unicolor
TGTGTGTGTGGTATGCAGTAATTTCCTATCTCCCATTTCACACAGTGCTTTTGATATTTTACAAATTAGGCAACATATTCCACAATATAAGTAATAAAAAACATCCAGAAGGAACAGTGGTGTAAGCAGACAAAGTCTGCAAACTCATCATACAGGTTCTGGCATGTACAACTAAAATATGCATTAAGAGAAAAAAAAATAGAATCCATGAAAAAAATGTTAAACAAAAGCTTATTTAGTCTAGGTGATTCTGCTCTGGCAGGGGGGTTAGACTGGATGATCTTTCAAGGTCCCTTCCAACTCCTAATATTCTGTGATTCTGTGATTTTGTAGAACAATGTCCACGTACATTCATTCTTTCCATTTGTCAGAATTAGTGGTGGCTACTTTACCATTTCCAATTGCTGATAAGAACCACTTATAAGAATGGAGTAACACAAAAGTCTAAACAAAATTTAAAGGTACCACAAGAGATAGCTTTAGTTGCAGGAAGACAGAGTTATAACATGCTAATTTACACGTAAATTAATCCTTAAATAACTTGCTACAGGGAAAAAATGAATACACATATTGCATACTAATTCAGGAACTCAACTAAGATCACCTATAAGCATCATTATGAGCCAAGCCTGGAATGTTAAAAAGACTATTCTTTTTATTTGCCTCAGACTCATAACTCTAAATAAAAACAGCTTATTTTATGAAAGTCTGACAGGTCATTTCTAAACCACAAGTCTAAAAGGCAATTAAAGCAGTGATCTACAGCATATAATTTTTGCACTTGCCAGTAGATCATACTTAATCATATTCCAGATACACATCTTTTATAAATTTAAAACTTCAAAACAACGTGTTTCTGCTCTTTGTCCCCTGTACAAAGGTTTGGCTATCTTAGACCAGCTGTTCAAACCCAAGTAAATACTCCTTGAGTTTCAAGTAAATAATCTTTCTCGATGATTTTTGTTCAAATGGCAAAACTTACTTGTTTTTCCACATTTTTACAAAATGGCAAAGGTGAAAAAGGAAAGAGATTATCATGTAAGAGAGGAAATGTCGAAATTATGCAAGTCAAAGTGGCTTCCTTGTGTTAACTGATGGAACTATCCCACAGATTAAATGGGATGGTTTGCCTAGTTGCAATCTTTGCTGGAGACCCCCGGCAGCAAATGCTGGTTTCCCAGTAAGATGAGAACAGCTAAGAAGTCCAGGTCAGGAGGAGCAGTGAAAGAAGAGATTTTTGTCCTCATGCAGCTCTATTTTCTCCCAAAATTAGTATTTTATAGTATCAGCCTGCACACTCAACATTGGCATGCTCAATGGCATTTTGAACCCTCATTAGGGGTCTTTTGCATGACAGCAAGATAAACCACAAAAGCAAAGCCACCTATTAAAGCACTACAATAACGCTCACACAATATAAAAACAGGCAGTTTTTTTCACAGTGGGTCTTATAAAGTCTGATACCTAGAAAAGTTGAACATACACTGAAGCCTTTTCATTAGTAGAGGCATTAATTACATCTCTCTCCTCTGTCTGGCTGCCAACATTCATTACAGTGGTAGAACCTTAATATCATTAGGGCATCTGCTTTACTGTTAAATAGGACTAAAATTGGCCACTGGATTCAAAAACTCAATAGGATAGGGCTGGACAGGCTGGCAGAGAAAGAGAAAAAGCCTCATTTCCACAGGAAACCAGGCAGAACAGAAAATAAAGCAATGTACATCCCTCTGACGGCTGTAACAAATTAAGGCACTCACACACTACCAGCCAAAGGTTATTCTAGTTTCTATCAGGAGTCAAATACCAAAAGGGACTGTCAACAGGACTTGTCAGCTGAAGCCAAAAGGCTGCTCTCCATGCTCTTTCCTGGGATGCAAAACCTGGCTTCTTACGAAGGCAAAGTGCAGCACAACGCTGATAGGCAACTGAATCTGACTGGTTTGAGAAAAATTACATAGGCACAGGGAAGGGAAAAGTAGGCTCTGGTTTACTGCCACTGGTTTTACTGAGAAAACCTCACTTGCACTTAACTTCAGCTGGATGATGACTGTGAGCAGGATGATTATTGAGAGCTCTGACCTCAATACACTGAGAAAGCTTGTAGCGTGGGAATTCAGGAGATACTAGTTGAAGTTCAAGGCACCCCAAGTTTTAAAGTCCCAGACTTTACCTTTGGGACGTTCAAATAGCTTGGGGCAAGAAGATTGTAGCAATGATGTAAGGAAAGAGCTGCAGTCAATGACACTGATCCTCTCATGCCCTGAAACTGGCTTCCAAAAGGATGACAGCCATCCATGCAGGAGCTGACTTTAACCACAGCCATTGAAAACATTCCCCCTTTTTCCCCATGCAACACCATTTCCTCAACGAAACACAGATGTGGGGGTTAGGAGAGATAAAAGAGGGAGAATGTGTGTGCACTCACTCCCCCCAGAATTACTTCCCCAAGGAAGGAATGTATTTATAGGTACACATATAATATGTGTGCAAATAAAACATGCAACAACAAAAAAAGACTGCACAAAAAAATTGCCTTTTGGAGAAAGGACAGAAGAGCAGGAACCACGAGTGACAGAATTCATTTACATCACTTTAGTCACAACTCAGGATGCTCAGCTATTATGGTTATGTGTAACATAGTAATAAGGATCTGTGGAGAGGAGAACTCCTGCTGTCTGAATGTATCTAAGATTGGATTTCATTTTCTTTTTCAAGTGGCTGCATTTCACTGGTTTCCTATAAATACAAAAGCAGCAATAAACACTCAACAGATATCCAACACATCTGTCACCAAGGCTAATTCTGTCAAAGAACATTTTATTGACCCATGGGTTCCAAAGTATAGAGATACATATTTAGATTTTTCCAGAGGCTTGTATTAATTAATCTGCAACAGTTTGCATAATAAATACGTAATTAGTTTCAGTCAGCGTTCTGGGTGATAGATTCCTGGCATCTAATCCCACACAAAGTCACATTAGGAATACTATATAGCATAATGTTTTGTATATAGGTTTTGCTATTATATTCTGAGCGTGGATAGTCATCTTTCCCTCTTAACCAACTACATTTTAACTGAATTCACAAGAAGTACGATATTCTGCTTGCTAGTTTGTACAGTGATGTACAAATGACACAGTAGGTTGGGTATCATGTTCTACTGAAGACAGGTATCTCACAGCCCACAGCATGGGAGGATGCTGCTGAAATGCAGCGGGTGAGTTGAGCAGCCATGCAGCATGTCTCATCGTATGACTGCTCCCCAGTAGCAGGGCAACAGCCTCTCTGAAATACCTTGTCCGCCAAGTCATCTTTGGATCCTATGAATTGGCAGTCCCTGTTGTTTTTATCAATAACACTGCATCAGACTTGTAAACGTAGGACAAAATCTGGCAAACCGAAGCTACAGGATTGTAGCTGTAATTATAATGGCTGTAATTATTCTATATTTTAATAAGTGAAACAAGTGACCCTGTATGCCTCCCCCCAGATGGCCCTGTATGCCTCCCCCCAAGAGGCATCACTGTGATTATATACTCAAGGGCTGGGGGCAGGTGGAGCTATAACCTCAACTAGAAATCCAACAGTAATAAACATGTTGGCAACTTGCCACAGTAAGATAACACTGAGGGGTTTAAAAAAAAAAGCTGGAAGGAAGCCTATGATGTGTTTGAGAAACAGGTTAAAAAAAGTACAACCCTGATAGTTAGCACACTCCTCTGGGATGTGGAAAATGAGGTGCGGGTGTGCCCAGTGGGTTTTGTTCAAGAGTCCAGTTTTGGGAAGACTCTCCAATTAACCTGTAAAAAGTAGCCTCACACAGAGGCCTCTGTGGGAAAGCAATGGGGCCACTACCACTGGCAGCAGCAGAGACAGCCCCTGGGAATGGATGTGATATGGATTAGTCAGCTGCAACGCAGCACACCAAGCTCCAAGACAGAGACTGTATAAGCAGGTCTGTCTGCCAGACTTCCTTGAAGCCCAGCTCTCTGCTCTTCTCTGAGGGATATGTCCAACTATCTGTCTGTAGCCAGCTTACACTCGCCTCATACCAGTCCCCATTTCAGACTGGCACCTGCCAGTTTAAAGGCAAAGTCCAGCTGGTGAGGTTCCAATTTGTTCTGTTGCTTTCTTGGGTGACGGACAAACACAATTTTTCCTACATTTTAACTACCTTCTATCTTCCCCAGTGGAGAGCAGGGGTTAAATCTATTCTAGTTGCCTGCACAGGAAAAGAGAAAAAATGGAGGGACAATGTTTCTAGGAGTTTAAAAAAAAAAAATCCCATTTCCTTCACATCACTCCCTCCCACTGTACAGAGGAGCAGCACTTTGACTACAAGTTATCAAAGACAGGCAGAAACTTTCTCCTTCAGTACTACAGATAAGGGCTTCTGTTTCCAGTCTTCTTAATTTATACTGTATCTATTTCATTAAATAAGCTACCTTTTTTCTACTTGGCATTGGAGTCTTATGTCCTTCAAAGACTAGTGAGCAGGCAGCATACACTGCTACGTGTTTTTTTTCTTAGGGAAGCAGGCTTCTGCTCAGCTGTGCAACTGGTTGTCTCTCTGCACTTGTTTGCACTATCTCACCTCTGAGACTAGTTTCAGAGTGGTCCATGAAGATCACCAATTCGTCTTAAAACTGGTTTTAATCTTCATTTGACCACTGTTAAGAGCCTTAAGACACTTTTTTCCCTCCACAGAAGAGAACACCTTCAGACATTTTTCTGGCCAGGCACTCTTTGTACTCACATACACGTACAAGCTACCATGACATTTTACTTAGCATCAGATCTGAATTTCTACATAGTCTGGGGAGCAGGTGAACAAGTTCTGAAGCTGCTACCATCTCTGCCCTTGCCTCCTCTCTCCTTCCCTCTAGAAACAGACCAGCCACGTTATTGCAATGCTGTGAAATTCAGGGAAAACACTCACTAGAAGGTTCACAGCTTCTCTCCTATCCCTCCCCAAGAGTTAACCAGCCAGAGCTATGAAGGCAAGCTGCTCACCGTTTCATCCCTTCCACACTCTCTATGACACAAAGTGTGGGAGAACGCAAATAGCGATGAAGCTACATGCCCCTGCTACATACAGTAAGAATCAAATTCTCCCAGCAGGCATACGCCTCCCTTGTTATTTATACCCTAAGTGTGCAGTGGACATTTCTGAAGTTTTAGCTGCCTCTTCTTCTCAGGCAGTTTATTCTTCTTCATCTGGTTGGGCATCTAACACAACTCTGAGACTCCAGACAGTGCTACACCATCACCACAAACACCTTTTGTTTCTTTTATGTCTTTGCTAGATTGTCACTGGAGACACTCTACTTGCCTCTCTTTAAAAAAGTAGAGCAGAGGATAGTACTGTGGTCCCTTTACAGCAAATGTCAAGTTAATACATTATCTTAAAATTATAGCTTTTTTCTAGGCTCCTATCAACACAGTCACAATTGTGCCTTGTGCTGTATTTAATACTTAGTACGTCTATTAATATTCTACACACTGCTGGTGCTGTCAAAAAGCCATGCTAGCACACATGCAAACACACTTCTTGCAGTTGGGGACCCTTAAGGAATGCACACCACTTTCATCCGTGCTGAAGGCTATCGATCCAGGAGCAAGCATTGACTTTCAGGGAGGATTAGACAGCAGGGAGTGCACCAGAAATGGGGGGGAGTAACATCAAAAAAAGCCCAAAGCAAAAGACAAAGCCTTCAGGAGAGGGACAGGGAGATGGGACACCTCAGCATTCAAGCACTAAGAGGCTCATAAATAGTTATGAGTAAGTCACTTGTATAAAAAAAAAAAACAAACACAGGAAGATTAATATTTCACAGTCCAGTTACTCCAACTGCAGTTGCATTCTTTTATCTAAGATTTTACTACCATCTCTTAAGGTTTTTTTTTCCTCTTCAGCTTTTCATTTCTATAAAATTAGTGGGTATTCCTATCAAATATAACTTTTTAATTTCTTCCCCTCTCTTTTCAAAAGTAAGAAATAACATTGATGGTGCTGCATATACACTAACCGATGGTCTTGTCCTATTAAATTCTTCACAGTTGTTGTCAAAGTCTCACAGTTCTGTCGCTTAACTCAAAAGGCCTATGATGACACCCTGTTGCCCTCAAAAATCAATGCTAAGGGTGCTACCTCTAAAAAATACAGTTACCCTTCTGCAACCTGAGAAAGCACTGTAAGAAATAATCAGTTACCTGCATAAGGTATCACAGACTCTGGGGATAAAGTCCTTCTAAAAACAAAGAAGGAATACAGCACCATGGAGACACTGCTGATTTTTGGTTGTAGATCTTTTTTGGCTGGTTGACTGGCTTTTGTTTGTTTGTTTTTTACATTTGCAAACACTTCCGATAGTGGGAAGAGAACTGCACTGACACCTTCATATCTCTTACTAAGTACCATAAAATCAATGTTGTGAAGACCAACCTGTGGACGCCTTGTGCTAATCACAGTTGAACCAGTTACAGACAGAACGAGAAAAATGCCACCATACTCAACACTTACCTTTGTCTAAAAACCACGTTATCAGGCACTGCATTTGCTAAAGAGAGAACAGATTCAGTCAGCACCAGGATAAGTTATGGTTCACTTGCCCCAAACCAGCACCTTGCTTGTACCAGGCTCTATCCTAACATGTTAACAATTTCATGCTCAGGTGAAGTCGTTTCACAAAATGAATGATTTGTGCTGTGTTACTCTATAGACAGCGTGCCAGTGGCCCTTAAGGGAAGTTTCCTTCACTGTTGCTGGCACAAGCACTGTCAATCAGTATCTGTCATCCGTTGGAAATGACTGACATATCAGAGTGTAGATAAATGAAATAAATAATATACTAGTATTATTTTAAATGCCTTCTTCTTCACTTTGTAAACCCACAAATTGTCAAGAGACATTGTACTTAACTCCATTTTTTTCGTCATATTGGATATCAGAGGAGCACAGACTGTGTGCCACATTTAACTGATAGGCTTTGAAATCTGTGGAAAAATGGAGCAGCAAAGGAGAAGCGTGTCTTGAATTATAAAGCAGATATTTTGGGGAGCTCTGGTGACATTGAAAACCTCCACAGGAAAGCTGAAATTATCTTTTCCAAGAAGCAGTGCTGCACGTATGGGCTCCTTTGCCCTCTCATTCTAATGCTGCCCCATGGAACATGTCACAATAAACCTGGGGTTTAACACACAGTTTTCCTTACTATTCTTTCTCATCTGCCTCCCTATCTCTGCAGCCAGGTAGGGTGTTCTGAGGTTAAATACTTCACCAGTACTGGGGACAAGTGTTTCTGCTTCAGGTGCAGGACCTTCCGGTTAAATCCTGGGTTTAACTGACCCACTGAGAAGGACCAAAAGGTGTGCTTTCATTTTAGACATCAACCACAAGTTGAAAACCACAAGCTAGAAAGTTTTCTCCCTTTCTCACTGTTACACCCATGCTGAACCACTGACCATTACTATCTGACCCTATGTGTCCAGTCAGTTTTCATCCACTTTACAATCAGTGTATCATAGAATCACAGAATGGTTTAGGTTTGAAGGGACCTTAAAGATCATCCAGTCCAACCCCCCTGCCGTGGGCAGGGACACCTCCCACCAGACCAGGCTGCCCAAAGCCCTGTCCAACCTGGCCTTGAACATTTCCAGGGAGGGGGCATCCACAGCTTCCTTGGGCAAACTGTGCCAGTGTCTCAGCACTCCCACAGTAAAGAATTTCTTCCTAATATCTACTCTAAATCTACCCTCTTCCAGTTTAAAACCATTATCCCTATTTCTATTGCTACAATTTCACCTGTATATACCATAGCCCCGCAATGTGACTACAAAATGGTAAGCTTCGATTATTACTTATGTTAGCATTTTGTGATATCTTCCTTTTTGATTACAAACATGTCATACTTTATGTTGTGCTACCCTATCAAACATCCTCACAGCCTAGTAAGCTGTCATTACAGTTTTACCACCTTTCTTATACGCCTTCCCTGATTTTTTCCTCCCCACATTTGATAGTGATTTATAGTTATATAAACATTTGCTACATTCCCCTCTATGTCATTTCCTCTCAATAAGTGTCATTGTGCTCTCCCTGAAGCATATTTCTCACTGCCAGTCTGGTATCTTTCTGTAACTAATATGTCAATGTTTCTTGCCTCTTTTTAGCTAATTACAGTAGAATTTTATTTCATCTTTCAATGTCCTTTGCAAGTAATTTCCAGAAATATCAAGAAGTCTATAGAAGCTACCATCTACTAAAGGTTATTCTACATATTAAGCAGCCGAAGTGTAGTTCTAAAAGTCTCTCTAATGCATTACTTCTGTATCAGTTAGTCTCTAATAGAGCATTTTGTCACATACTTAATCCTGTCTTTTTTATCCTTGTTGCGGCAAGTGAAAAAAAAATAGTTTAACAGAATTCATTCTCAGGTGCATCTAATTTTAAAGAGATGAAAAATGAATTCCTGGCCATACTGACCAACTTCCTCTGAGTATTTCATTGTGTATTCATGACCAGTAGAGGAAAGCAAAGTATTCAACAAATGCTGGTACACTTGTAGCATTTATCTGGACTCCTCCCATTTGTCACACACTGTGCCTCTCCTCATGCCTCTCTCATTGGAGAATTTCACATTTCTCCTATCAGGTCCTGACTTTCACTACAAAGTCATCTTAAGTTAATGACCTTTTTTATCCCTTTTTGTCACACCTGAAGAATGATAACTACAGACAAGCATTCTTAAGAATAAAGTATTATTCAATTCAATCAGACTGAAAATATTTAGTGAAAATATTTAAAAAATATACATACTCTTATCACTCCATCACACTTATGTGCAATACATTCATTACATCACTGGTGGCATCCATGAGTCTGTTTCTTAGGAATCCAATTATATGCCCATATTAACTTGAAAAAGTTTCCTTTAAGAATAGAATCACTCCTACTACATTAAGCAGTTCTTCTCTCAGTGCTCTTTACACAGTGCCATCTGGCTTGACCTTATAAAACACAATTCATAGCCTGGCTAGTGTACAGCAGGAGAGTAACTGAGGCATTGGTTCTGAAAAATCTCTGAAGTATTCACTATGAGTCATCCTTCCTTTTTCCTGCTTGGACTTCCAGCAACACAGGCCTACAGAGATTTGCACGAGAATCAGTGTTGTTACTGAGTTACTATTATTTACTTCCCCTGTCATGAGAAAACTAAGGGAGTCTTCCTTGACCCTTCCCAAGAATACGCAGCAGAATAAGCAAGAGCAGACAGAAGAATAAGCAGCAGAGCTAAGGAAGCAGGTTTCATGACATAAAAAGTCATAGCATCACAGGACCGTTCATGTGGTGGTATAAAAACCAGCACAAAGCTGTTCATTCCACTTGGCACGCAGATGACATGAGTGATGCTTCATACACGAGGACCTTCTGCCTGATGAGGCTGGCTTTCAAAATTTGCCTGTCCTGATCACTGCCTTTTCAGGAAAGCGGCTGCCAGTCCAGAACCCTGGTGGGACAGGAATGCTGGGAGAGCCATGTCCTCCACAAGCATGGGGAACACAACACAAAAAACTGCACTGTGTGGGCCTGCACCATCGTCCACTGAGTATTTCACCACTTCCTGCAACAACCACAGGTGCCCTAATGTGCCACATTAGAAGGAAGCTCAAAGGCCATCCTGGTAACAGAGGGTTGTTTCAGGTGAAACTCCTGTGCAGTCCTAGGAAGAACACCAGGCTTACATAAAAGATTCCCAAAAACTTGGTTTCAGAGTGAAATTCCTTGCAACTTAACTCTGTATTTGCAACAGGTTTGCATGTACGTAGCTCCTAAAGCCCACTTCCCTAGTCCAGCTCCTCTTCATGCTGCCCAGACTCCCAAAGCATAGTAAACAGTGCTCTTAGATATTCTACACAGATTCTCTAAATTCAAGTAGCTTAAAACTTGTGAGCCCTTCAATTCCAAACAATCAACATAATATGGGTCAAGAAATAGCAGCTTCATATTTGTAGTAAATTTAAGCTTGTAAATATATATATATAAAAAATACATATATTCATAGATAAG
>NW_010177587.1:0-2205 GCF_000695765.1 Mesitornis unicolor
GAGGGCGCGCCGAATTCCCGGTACCGGCATCTTCCTCTGGGCGGGAGGCCGGTCCGTCGGTCTGCGAGCTGCTATGGAGCCCGGCTGTCAGCTGAGACTCGCCCTCACGCCAGCGCCGCAGGCAACGGGGGGAAAACTTTCTCAAAGCCAGGGAGTTTCGTGGGTGTTTTTTCTAAAAGTAACTCTGAAGTCGGTAAAACAAGTGGCTCCGAGTAACACTGGCAGGCTCCGCGCCTGCACCTCCCTCCGCACGGCGCGATGAGGTGAGCGAGGAACCGCGTCTCGCTAATTGTTCCGGCGCTGCCATCTGCTAATGAAGGGCGGGGATTGACGCCTTAGGGGAACGGAGCGGCTTCAGGTCACCGCGGTTTCTCAGCCCTGGCCGGGCAGGAGGTCCTGGCTCGAGTGCGCTACAGTTTGTAATATAATAGGTAAATCTGCGCCGCAAGTATATCCTGCATAAGTGTGATTAGCGGCATTCTCCCGCTCTTTTTCTCGTTCTTGCTTCTGAGTTGCCACGTTGAATTACTCGGAGTGTTTTACTATTTGATCTTTGCTAACTTACTTATTTTAAGAAATTGGACACAAGCGGTGTCTCAGCTCGATTTAGAGACTGAATTATGCGTTAATTCCTTTAAACTTCTGAACATTAAAAAAGAAACGCCAAGTAGTGATATGTACATCTTGAAAACTTTCTGAAAAACCAGGAGAACAATGAACTGGATGAAAATACCCTTTCTCCTTCTTTGTATTGTATATGCTCAAGTTATCTGAAACACAAATTAGTAATTTAACTAATTTCAGTATAGGATGACATTGTAGTTGGGCTGTGAGGTCCATAGTGTCTTGGTTTCACCATCCACGTCGAGCTCTGACATCAGTGGGTTTCAGGGAGTCTCCCTTAACTGAGATGGCCTCAAGATTGTAATTAAGATGTACTCTGTAAGGGCTGTGGAGTTGACACTTGCAAACAGCACTGAGGTATCCTGCTGACTTCAGCTGAAATTTGCAACATTGTTGCTGAGTCATCTGGACAGAAGTATTAAGGGAAGAAATAAAGAATTTAGATTTAGATATGAACAGCCCATTTCATGTTGGTTTATTGTACTTGGTACGTATTTCTTGCCTTTACAGGGAAATTTATTTGTTCAGCGGTTAGCATATGGAAAGTATTAGGTGTCTGAAACTGTAATGATGCCAGAGCCCTGTATATCAAGCAATGCTATATATATTTATAGAATCTTAATCTAAAGAGCTCTCGTATGAGTCCCAGTGCATCTGTAATCCAGCATTTATCCCCATTGGTAAAAGACTAAAGTGTATCTTCTGAATTTTGGTCTTGGATCGCATTCCTAGTAGGTATCTTAACTGTATGATAATCTACCATAAAGTCAATTACTTGAAACAAGCCAAAGAATGATCTTTTGTAGAAGATCTTTTGCAGTTTTTTACAGTTGATTTTTTTAAATAAAATACATGCAACACTTAAAGAAAAAAAATCATGTAGAAAACCACTTTTCTACAAGTTTCGTTAGGTTTTTCTTGGTTTAAGTGTCTATCTAAACTTTGCAATTTTTTTCACATCCTTAATGTAAAAAGAGTTTTACGCTGTTGAAGATGTGAGCTGAGACAATATTAACAGGCCAGATTACTTGATAATGAAGCAATGCTTCTGTTTGTGATAATGAGAGGCTATTTTGTTTGCTTTGAAGAGTTTGGTCCAAGTTGTTTATCTAAAGAAAAAAAAAAGATTAAGTGGTAAAGATGTCAGAATTGTCTCAGTCGATAAAAAGATGCTCATGGTTCCTTTGAGTGTCACAAGCTGCAGAATTTTTGTGGTAGCAGCTCCCAGTAGTCATGCTGAATCATATGACTTCCCACTGTTAATCTTTATAGCTGAAGTCTTAGTTTCTCACTTACTGTGGTACATGCATTATTTTTTCCGCCTTCTTAAATAACCTCAGGGTGTGAATGCAAACTATACAAAAACAGACCTTTAAAATGCCTTTTCTCCCCCTTAATAAACAGATCTATTTCAGAAGAGTAGCTTTTAGTGATGCACATGTAACCCTCCAGGGAATGTGTGCTGTAGATCTTCATTATGGTTAATCTGTCAAATAGACATCATCTAGATCCTCAACCTTTTTCACTGGCTCTGGAGCTCCTACTCTAAATGTACTTTTGTTGGCCAAGATAGCATTCCTG
>NW_010177587.1:2236-5674 GCF_000695765.1 Mesitornis unicolor
TCCATGTATTTCTTTAGTTATAGGATCAGTGCTTAGGCTGTTGTGTGTGTGTTTTTCTTTTTTTAATTTTTATTTTCTTTTTCTTTACTGTATGCTTGCTTCTGTGTTTAAGCACATGCATCTATATATACATATTTTTATAAAGGAGTTAATTAGCGTGCAATTTAATGTGAGGAAATCATTGATAGATGGCTCTGAATTAGTGGTGAAACTTAGAACTGGGATCCCCTAAGTTGCCTTCCTGTGCAGATCACTCTTTAGTTTGTGGCTTTGCAAAACAAAGGTCATAATACTTTCCTGAAGATAGCTGTAATTAATCCAACTATGAAATAGAGGCATTGTCTTCAGCTGTGAGATACAAACAGATACTGAATGTGTATTTTTTTTGTAGAGGCAGAATTGTTTCTTTTTCTTGCCACATGGAGATACAGTGTTGTCATTCTTGTTTTCAATGGGATTTGAGTTTTGTTGTGTGTTTGATCTGTTGGAAGGCGTAGCTTTCTGGGACAATTTTGCTTGATACCTTGCCTGATGCATCTCAGCAGAAACTGGTAACTGGTGTCAGGAATGTCAGTCCTATTTGTTCCAATACTATGTGCCAGCACCACCTATTAGGTGGCCATGTACAAAGGGGACCAAATCCATGTTTGTATCTTCTCTGTAGGTTGTTGGCAATCCAGCAACCACTGGGTCTGCTTATGGACTGCCAGTAGCAGGAATTGCAGAACTGTTTTGTGTTGGTGTAAGGAAATGGACTTTTATGGGTATAAAGTTTTGCCCTAGCACTTCTATGGGACGTGCACCACAGCTTAGTTCACAAGACTGGTATGTGGGGTCCCACTGTCTGCAGCAAAACTGCTTTGTTGATATCTGTAATTTTGTTTGGATCTCCTGTACTATATGAAACTGAAACTTATGTATGTGTTCTTCTGATGGCAAACCAAATTTCTTTGAATTGAAATCTTTTAGGCATGATGTCTCTCCTCTCCCTCTGTCCACCTGTATTTCTCTTCCAAAAGTGTGGGTAAGACTGCTAGAGCAGAAATGTAAGCACTTGTTTTTGTTTCTGACTTCTGTGGATGCATTGTCTTATTGTGTGGGGTGCGTTTTTTTGTGCGTATGGGTTTTTTGTTTGTTGTTTATTTGTTGGTTTTTTTTAAGTCTGTACTGATTTTAGATTCAGAAGCTTTAGATTTCCAGAGCATGTTAGCATTAAAAAATCATGTGAACACAGCTATACTATTTAACAGCAAAAAAATATGATTCCCCTTACTCCCACTGTGCACTTAAATTGTAAAGTGGAGTGAGGAGAAGACACACTTTCCTGCTTTTCCCTCCGATTTTCTTTAAGATTTTCATGTTCCTTAACTGCATTGCTGAAGTGGTTGAGAGTCAAAATTTGACAAGGAAATTACCGCTGTTGAGAGGTAACTCAGTGTTCTGACTGGGTTATGATCAGTTGAAAACAATACTCTCTCTTCTTGGAGCCTTTGCAACATGTGCATTAGTGCACTTTGTTTCTTCTCAAATATGCTTCTACTGGTTCTGTCATTGTGTATGCTTAGTTAACATCACTGTGTAGGAAAGTAGGAAAGCTCATAGTTCATTCTACAGTAACCATATAGTTCCTATAAAGCAAAAATCAAGTCTAGCTCTTACAGTCTGGGCCAAGTGCAGAAGAGCAGTTATTTGCTATGAGCCATCTACTAGCCATGAGATCTGTTGGTCAGCTGAAATCTAGCAGGTGGAAAAAATGTTGAGACTTGAATATCTGAAAAAGTAGTCAAGAGGTAATCTAATAAACATTCATGAAGACTGTTTGTTCTGGTTTCTTGTACAAATATCCTTGCAGTTCTGCGTGAGGAGCACAGAATATGTACAGAAGCTGAATAGAAGTGAGAAAATTGCTATTATTTATTATTGATCCACTGCTTGTGTTCAAGATTGATAGCCTGACTTTTTTGACTTTGGGTATTGACCTCAGTAAGCCTTGACTTTTAACTCAGACTGGTTAACTCTGAACTCTCTACATTGGTACGTGCAGCATTCCTCCTTTATACGGAGCCAAAGGATTCAGCCACCATACATACACATACTTCTGTGGTTTCTGCTTGAAAATCAGAGGGAAATGCCACCCAAGCAGATGCGAAAAGAGAGGGAAATAGTAAGAGTCATCAGGGAGGTGGAATTGGTAGGATTGTCGGGTCTATTCCCTTGTTCTCTCTTCATTGTTGTTTTTGAGCTTCTCAGTTGACTATTTTCTGTGTAAATCTGGGTTAATTCATGAAAGACCTTGAAGAAATGGTTTAATGGATCCAAGCTATATACGACTGAGCAGAAAATGTACAGCATCTTTGTATTTGACATTAATCATACCACTCCAAGAATCCTCTGTCATGTTTAGGTGTTCATACTTCAAGGAGGATGTTTAAGTCAAAGAGGATTCGGAGAAGAACTATTAGAATGAACAAGGGTTGAAAATAGCTCCTGAGGGAGAGATTCCAAGAGCTCAATATGCAAAATACTATCAAAGAGGAAGGCAAGGAGGAACTTGATTTCAAAGTTTAAGTGCATGCATTGTGAACAGAAATTCTATGATGAAGCAGAAAATGATGGTATAACAAGATCCATTGGCTAAAATATGAGCCACACACATTTACAATAGAAATAAGAGATACGTCTTCAGCAATGAAGGTGATTTATTGCAGGTTATGGTAGAATATTCATCAAAGGAAAAAATAATTTAAATGTGATTTTTCCTTTAAGATATACCTAAATAGAAATTAATTTAGGGCCTATTTTCATGTTTTATAGAAGTCAGAGTAGATTATCATAGTATTCTTTCTATATCTAAATACATGAATTTACATAAAAAGAAAACAAAATACAGTTCCTTAACCCAGGATAGTGTTGAAATTAGGAGAAAGCTGATGGTTAACTCAAGGCTTTTAAAGTGTCAAAATACTTAGAAACAATGAATTTGTTTCAAAAGTTCTGTAATGAAGATTGATGATTGCTAAGTCATGCTGGCCACAAAATCCTTCAGCACTAGAAAGATGTCATTACACTCAATTTCTGTGTTAGTAAGTCTTGGCCATTGTAAATACTATATGAATGTGCCAGTTGTTAAGATTCCTTACAAGTTTTTATGAAAGTACTGTGGAAATAAAGATGGTTAAAGTCCAGAATCTGAAGGAAAGGTGAAATTAAAAAAAAAAAAAAGAAATCCTGCTATCATTTGAGTAACTTTCATAGAAGAGAGCACTTGGGCTGCGTTAGAAGGCTGCTGAGTACAACAGGCTGGTTAAGAGAAGAGCCTACTGTGTGTGGGGGGGAATTACTGGAGGGTTTGCAAGGAGGGATTTGTAGATCCTGCAGAGATTTCAGGGAATTCTGTGGTATAATGCATTATCTCCTGCAGTGAAGAGCCAGCAGGAA